>NW_026019717.1:0-71016 GCF_900185275.1 Solanum verrucosum
TCTCCTAGGTCTTTTTGGGTTATTTAAGGTGTAGGGTTTATTGTTTTAAGTTTAGGGATTTTCTACAATAGGGTTCAGGTTTGTTAGGTTTAAGATTTTTTAGTGGTTTTCTAGGTTTTAATGTTTTTTATGCTTTTCTTTGTTGTTTTTTAGGGTTTTGGGTTTCTTAGTACTTTTTTAGGTTTAGGGTTTGGGGCTTGGGCTTATGATTTTTAATGGTTTAGGGTTCAAGGTTTAGAATTTGAGATTTATGGTTCTTTAGGTTTATGGGTTTTTAAGTTTTTTTTCTTAGGTTTTTTAGGGTTTAGGTTTTCTTAGTGATTTTTTAGAGTTTAAGGTTTAGGATCATAGGTTTTAGGATATTAGGGTTTATAAGGGTTTCTTGATTTAGGATTTAGGGTTTCGGATTTTAGGTTAAGAGTTTTTTAGAGTTTATGGTTTTTTTTATGTTTATGATTTTAATGATCAAGGTTTTTAAATGTTTTAGGGTTTCTTAGGTATTTTTAAGAATTTGGATTTCTTAAGATTTAGGGTTACGTAGGCCTAATAAAGGGCATAGGATTTTAAGTTTAGGGTTTTTTCTAGGTCTTATGGTTTTAAAGGGGGTTTTTTTCGGGTATTATAGTTGTAGGTGTTTAAATGGATTTTAGGGTTTAGGGTTTCTGAGGATTCCATATGGTTTGGGGTTTAAGGTTTATCCCTATGATTTAGAGTTTCTTAGGGTAAATTATTTAGCGTTTAGGATTTCTTAGGATTTCGTTTTTTAAGGGTTTTTAGGATTTAGGGTTTTGGGCTTAAGATTTTCTAGTGTTTTCTTAGGTTTAGAGGAATTTTTAGGTTTAGGGTTTTAAGGTGTTTAGGATTCCTATGATTTTTTAACGATTAAGGGGTTCTTAGATCCTAGGGGATTTATAGGGAATTTAGGGTTTTGGGTTTTTGAAATTTTAGGGTTTTAAAAGTTTTTAGGGTTATTTTTATTTCTTAAAATTTAGGATTTAGTATGGTTTAGCCCTAAGGTTTAGGCGGAAGGGTTTAGGGTTTCTTTGGGTATAAGGAAAAAGTTTTTACTTAAGGGTTTTTAAGGTTTGGGGCTTAAGTTTTTGTTGAATTTTTTAGGTTTAGGATTTTAAAAGGGGTTTTCAAGATTGTTATGATTTTAACATTTAAGGTCTCCTAGGTTTTTTTTGGGTCGTTTAGGGTGAAGGGTTTAGTGTTTAGGTTTTAAAGGTTTTTAGTGTTTAGCTTTTCTTAGGATTTAGGGATTCTTAGGGATTCTTAGAGTTTCATAAGGGTTAGGGTTGGATGTTTGTCCCTAACGTTAAGGTTTGGGTTTCTTCGGGTTTGAGTTTAACATTTAAAGCCTCCTAGGTTTTTCTTTGGATCATTTAGGGTGTTGGGTTTAGTGTTTAGGTTTAGGGTTTTTCTATGGTTTAGGGTTTAGGTTTGTTAGGTTTATGATTTTTTAGGTTTAGAGTTTTTAAATTTTTTTTTGTAGTTTTTTAATGTTTAGTTTTTCTTAGGATTTAAGATTTCTTAGGGTTTAGGGTTTCTTACAGTTTCATAAGGCTTAGGGATGGGGGTTTATCCCTAAGGTTTAGGGTTTAGGTTTCTTAGGGTTTGAATTGAACATTTAAGGTTTCCTAGGTATTTTTTGGGTCATTTAGGGTGTTCGGTTTAGTGTTTTAGGTTTATAGTTTTTCTAGAATAGGGTTTAGGTTTGTTAGGTTTAAGATTTTTTAGAGGTTTTCTACGTTTTAATGTTTTTAAAGTTTTTCTTTGTTGTTTTTTACGGCTTTGGGTTTCTTAGTGCTTTTTTGGGTTTATGGTTTGGGTTTTGGGCTTATGAATTTTAAGGGTTTAGGGTTCATGGTTTACAGTCTGAGATTTATGGTTCTTTATGTTTAGGGGTTTTTAAGTTTTTTTTTTTACGTTTTTTAGGGTTTAGGTTTTCTTAGTGCTTTTTAGGGTTTAGGTTTTCTTAGTGATTTTTTAGGTTTTAGGGTATTAGGGTTTATAAGGGTTCAAGATTTAGAGTTTCTTGGTTTAGGATTTAGGGCTTCGGATTTTAGGTTACGAGTTTTTTCGAGTTTATGGTTTTTTTTTATGTTTATGATTTTTATTATTAAGGTTTTTAAATGTTTTAGGGTTTCTTAGGTATATTTAAGAAATTGGATTTCTTAAGATTTAGGGTTAAGTAGGCCTAATATAGGGCATAGGATTTTAAGTTTAGGGTTTTTTCTAGGGTTTATGGTTTTAAAGGATTTTTTTTCCGCGTATTATAGTTGTAGGTGTTTAAATGGATTTTAGGGTGTAGGGTTTCTTAGGATTCCATATGGTTTGGGTTTAAGGTTTAGCCCTATGATTTAGAGTTTCTTAGCGTTAAGGATTTCCTAGGGTTTGGTTTTTTTAAGGGTTTAGGGTTATGGGCTTAAGATTTTCTAGTGTTCTCTTAGGTTTAGAGTAATATTTAGGTTTAGGGTTTTAAGGAGTTTAGGATTTTTATATTTTTTTAAAAGTCTTTTAGGGTTTTTTTTTATTTCTTAAAGTTTAGGGTTTAGCCTTAAGGTTAGCCGGAAGGGTTTAGGGTTTCTTTGGTATTTTTAAGAATTTGGATTTCTTAAGATTTAGGGTTACGTAGGCCTCATATAGGGCATAGGATTTTAAGTTTAGGGTTTTTTCTAGGGCTGATGGTTTTAAAGGGTTTTTTTTCCGGGTATTATAGTTGTAGGTGTTTAAATGGATTTTAGGGTTTAGGGTTTCTTAGGATTCCATATGGTTTGGGGTTTAAGGTTTAGCCCTATGATTTCGAGTTAAGGATTTAGAGTTTCTTAGGGTAGATTATTTAGCGTTTAGTATTTCATAGAGTTTGGTTTTTTTAAGGGTTTTTAGGATTTAGGGTTTTGGGCTTAAAATTTTCTAGTGTTCTGTTAGGTTTAGAGTAATATTTAGGTATAGGGTTTTAAGGTGTTTAGGATTTCTATGTCTTTTAACGATTAAGGGGTTCTTAGATCTTAGGGGATTTATAGGGTTTTGGGGTTTTTAAAAGTTCAGGGTTTTTAAAGTTTTTTAGGGTTTCTTTTAATTCATAAAGTTTAGGGTTTCTTAGGGTTTAGCCCTAAGGTTTAGGCGGAACGGTTTAAAATTTCTTTGGGTATAAGGTCTAAGTTTTTAATTAAGGGTTTTAAGGTAAGGCTTAAGTTTTTATTGAATTTTTTAGGTTTAGGATTTTAAAAGGGGTTTTCAAGATTGTTATGATTTTTTACTGTCTAGGGGTTCTTACGGCTAAGGGTTTCAATTTTAGAGTTTTTAGGGATTAGGGATAATAAGGAGTTTTTTAGGTTTAGTGTTTTTAAAGGTGTTTTTAGGCTTTAGGGTTTGTTGGTGTTTCGTAAGTCTTGGAGTTACCCTAAAGTTTAGGGTTTAGTATTTCTTAGGGTTTAGGGTTTGTTAGGGATTTCAGATTTCTTAGGTTTAGGCTTTTAAAGGTGTTGATCTAATATGCATATGATATGCCAACTCAAGGTGAGCTTGGGGTCACTCGTGATCCTAGGTCTCGTGTTACGTTAAGTGCGTAACCTCGGGGAGTGACAAAAACAATGTATGGATAAAAACCCCTAACTGAGTAGAGATGCTAGGGCATCCCCCCAGCTAACTCTAGCAAAACTGAAACTAAAATGAAATACTGAATATAAAACATGTAAATCATCCTCAAAAAATGAGGACCCACCGCTGATATTGTTGAATATGGATCGGTAACCGATCTCCACGTTATGTGAATGCTAAGGACCTGAACGTACATCAACAGAAGATGTAGCGTAGACTATGTATCAGTAGTTGAAAGATTCTGAATATGCATGACATGATAAATCTAAACAAATATATATAATTGAATAGAGCATATTGAATAATGATATAATCTGAACATGATTAAGAAGAGTTTAGGTATTTGGTTAAGGGTTTTTAGGTTAGGGTTGAGAGCTTAAGTTTTTCTAAAAAAAAATCGGTCAAGAGTTTTTTTCAATCTAGGATTGTTAAAGATTTTTTAGATCATTATTATTTTTACGATATTGACCTCTAAGGGCTTAGGGTATATTATTTATCATGTAGGATTTCGTTTTTTAAGGGTTTTTTGGATTTAGGGTTTTGGGCTTAAGATTTTCTAGTGTGTTATTAGGATTAGAGGAATTTTTAGGTTTAGGGTTTTAAGGTGTTTAGGATTCCTATGGTTTTTTAACTATTAAGGGGTTCTTAGATCCTAGGGGATTTATAGGGATTTTAGGGTTTTGGGTATTTGAAAGTTTAGGGTTTTAAAAGTTTTTTAGGGTTTTTTTTATTTCTTAAAGTTTAGGATTTCTTATGGTTTAGCCCTAAGGTTTAGGCTGAAGGGTTTAGGATTTATTTGGGCATAAGGTCTAAGTTTTTATCCAAGGGTTTTTAAGGTTTGGGGCTTAAGTTTTTGTTGAATTTTTTAGGTTTAGGATTTTAAAAGGGGTTTTCAAGATTGTTATGATTTTTTACTATTTAGGGGTTCTTACGGCTTAGGGTTTATTTGGGTTTAGGGCTTAGGATTTTAATTTAGAGTTTTTAGAGGTTAGGGATTTTAATGGTGCTTTTAGGTTTAGTGTTTTTGAAGGCGTTTTTAGGCTTTACGGTTTGTTGGTGTTTCATAAGTGTTGGGGTTTCCCTAAGGTTTAGGGTTTAGTGTATCTTATGGTTTGGGGTTTCTTAGGGATTTCAGATTTCTTAGGTATAGTCTTTTAAAGGTGTTGATCTAATATGCTTATGATATGCCAACTCAAGGTTAGCTTGGGGTCACTCGTGATCCTAGGTCTCGTATTACATCAACTAGGTAACCTCGGGGAGTGAAAAACTATGTATGAATAAAAGCCTCTAACTGACTAGAGATGCTGGGACATGTCCCCAGCTAACTCTAGCAAAACTGAAACTAAAATGAAAGACTGAATATAAAACATGTAAATTGTCCTCGAAAAAAAGAGGACTCACCACTTATATTGTTGAATACGAATCAGGAACCAATCTCCGCGTGTTCAGAATTTTGAGGACCTGAACCTACATCAAGAGAAGATGTAGCTTAGACTATGTATCAGTAGTTGAAAGATTTTAAGCACGCATGACATGATAAAGCTGAACAAATATATATAATTGAATAAAGCATATTGAACAATGATATAATCTGAACATGATTAAGAAGAGTTTAGGAAAGTTAAGGGTTTTTAGGTTAGGGTTTATAGCTTAAGTTTTTCTAAAAAAAAATCGGTCAAGAGTTTTTTTTATTTTAGGATGGTTAAAGATTTTTTAGGATCATTATTTTCTTTTACGATATATGAGATATAAGGGTTTAGGACTTTGGGTTTTAGATTAAGGATTTTTTTTAGGGTTTTATAAAGTTTGTTTTCTGGATGTTTAGTTTTCGGGTATTAAACGTTTTTAGTGTTTAGCTTATCTTAGGATTTAGGATTTCTTAGGGTTTAGGGCTTCTTATAGTTTCATAAGGCTTATGGTTGGGGGTTTATCCCTAAGGTTTAGGGTTTAAGTTTCTCAGGATTTGAGTTTAACATTTAAGGTCTCCTGGGTTTTTTTTGGGTCATTTAGGGTGTAGGGTTTAGTGTTTAGGTTTTAAAGGTTTTTAGTGTTTAGGTTTTCTTATGATTTAGGGCTTCTTAGGGATTCTTAGAGTTTCATAATGCTTAGGGTTGGGTGTTTATCCCTAAGGTTTAGGGTTAGGGTTTCTTAGGGTTTGAGTTTAACATTTAATGTCACCTAGGTTTTTTTTAGATCATTTAGGGTGTATGGTTTAGCGTTTACGTTTAGGGTTTTTCTATGGTTTAGGATTTAGGTTTGTTAGGTTTATGATTTTTTAGGTTTAGAGTTTTTAAATTATTTTTTGTAGTTTTTTAGTGTTTAGTTTTTCTTAGCATTTAGGATTTCTTTGGGTTTAGGGCTTCTTACAGTTTCATAAGGCTTAGAGTTGGGGGTTTATCCCTAAGGTTTAGGGTTTAGGTTTCTTAGCGTTTGAATTGAACATTTAAGGTTTCCTAGGTTTTTTTGGGATCATTTAAGGTGTAGGGTTTAGTGTTTTAGGTTTAGGGTTTTTCTAGAATAGGTTTTAGGTTTGTTAGGTTTAAGATTTTTTAGAGGTTTTCTACGTTTTAATGTTTTTTAAGTTTTTCTTTATTGTTTTTAAGAGTTTTGGGTTTCTTAGTGCTTTTTTAAAGGTTTAGAGTTTGGGATTTATTGTTCTTTAGGTTTAGGGCTTTTTAAGTTATTTTTTTTATGTTTTTTAGTGTTTGGGTTTTCTTTTTGATTTTTAGGGTTTAAGTTTTCTTAGTGATTTTTTAGGGTTTAGGATCATAGGTTTTAGGGTATTAGGGTTTATAAGGGTTTCAGATTTAGAGTTTCTTAGAGTTTCTTGGTTTAGGATTTAGGGCTTCGGATTTAAGGTTAAGAGTTTTTTAGAGTTTATGGTTTTTTTTTATGTTTATGATTTTTATGATTAAGGTTTTTAAATGTTTTAGGGTTTCTTAGGTATTTTTAAAAAATTGGATTTATTAAGATTTAGGGTTACGTAGTCCTAATATAGGGTATAGGATTTTAAGTTTAGGGTTTTTTCGAGGGCTTATGGTTTTAAAGGGTTTTTTTTTTTGGGTATTATAGTTGTAGGTGTTTAAATGGATTTTAGGGTTTAGGGTTTCTTAGGATTCCATATGGTTTGGGTTTAAGGTTTAGCCCTATGATTTAGAGTTTCTTAGGGTATATTATTTAGCGTTTAAGATTTCTTAGGGTTTGGTTTTTTTAAGGGTTTTTAGGATATAGGGTTTTGGGACTTAAGATTTTCTAGTGTTTTATTAGGTTTAGAGGAATATTTAAGTATAGGGTTTTAAGGTGTTTAGGATTTCTATGTTATTTTAACGATTAAGGGGTTCTTAGATCTTAGGGGATTTATAGGGTTTTTAGGGTTTTGGGTTTTTAAAAGTTTTTTAGGGTTTCTTTTACTTCATAAAGTTTAGGGTTTCTTAGGGTTTAGCCCTAAGGTTTAGGCGGAAGGGTTTAAAATTTCTTTGGGTATAAGGTGTAAGTTCTTATCTAAGGGATTTTAAGGTTTAAGGCAAAAGATTTTGTTGAATTTTTTAGGTTTAGCATTTTAAATGGGGTTTCCAAGATTGTTATGATTTTTTACTGTTTAGGGCTTCTTACGGCTTAGGGTTTCTTTGGGTATTATGGCTTAGGATTTTAAATTTAGATTTTTTAGTAATTAGGGATTATAAGGGTGTTTTTAGGTTTAGTGTTTTTTATAGTTGTTTTTAGGCTTTAGGGTTTGTTGGTGTTTCATAAGTCTTGGGGTTAACCTAAAGTTTAGGGTTTAGTACTACTTAGGGTTAAGGGTTTGTTAGGGATTTCACATTTCTTAGGTTTAGGATTTTAAAGGTGTTGATCTAATATGCATATGATATGCCAACTCAAGGTGAGCTTGGCGTCACTCGTGATCCTAGGTCTCGTGTTATGTTAAGTGGGTAACCTCTGGAGTGACAAAAACAATGTATGAATAAAAGCCCCTAACTGACTAGAGATGTTGGGACATCCCCCCAGCTAACTCTAGCAAAACTGAAACTAAAATGAAAGACTGAATATAAAACGTGTAAATCATCGTCGAAAAATGAGGACTCACCACTGATATTGCTGAATACGGATCTGTAACCGATCTCCACGTGATCTGAATGCTAAGGAACTGAACCTACATCAAGAGAAGATGTAGCGTAGACTATGTATTAGTAGTTGAAAGATTCTAAGCATGCATGACATGATAAATCTAAACAAATATATGTAACTGAATAGAGCATATTGAACAATGATATAATCTGAACATGATTAAGAAGAGTTTAGGCTTTTGGTTAAGGGTTTTTAGGTTAGGGTTTAGAGCTTAAGTTTTTCTAAAAAAAATTCGGTCAAGAGTTTTTTTCAATCTAGGATTGTTAAAGATTTTTTGGGATCATTATTGTTATTACGATATATGATCTCTAAGGGCTTAGGACTTGGGGTTTTAGCTTAAGGAATTTTCTTAGGGTTTTTTAGGTTTGTTTTCGGGATTTTTAGTTTTAGGGTTATAATGGTTTTTAGTGTTTTGCTTTTCTTAGGATTTAGGATTTCTTAGGGTTTAGGGCTTCTTACAGTTTCATAAGGCTTAGGGTTGGGGGTTTATCCCTAAGGTTTAGGGTTTAAGTTTCTTAGGATTTGAGTTTAACATTTAAGGTCCCCTAGGTTTTTTTTGGGTCCGTTAGGGTGTAGGGTTTAATCTTTAGGTTTTAAAGGTTTTTAGTGTTTAGCTTTTCTTAGGATTTAGGGCTTCTTAGAGTTTCATAAGGTTTAGGGTTAGGGGTTTATCCCTAAGGTTTAGGGTTTTGGTTTTTTAAGGTTTGAGTTTAACATTTAAGGTCTCCTAGGTTTTTTTTTGGTCATTTAGGGTGTAGGGTTTAGTGTTTAGGTTTAGGGTTTTTCTATGGTTTAGAGTTAAGGTTTGTTAGGTTTAATATTTTTTAGGTTTGGAGTTTTTAAAGGTTTTTTTGTAGTTTTTTAGTGTTTAGTTTTGCTTAGGATTTAGGATTTCTTATGGTTAGGTTTCTTAGGTTTCGAATTGAACATTTAAGGTCTCCTAGGTCTTTTTTGGGTCATTTAAGGTGTAGGGTTTATTGTTTTAAGTTAAGGGTTTTTCTAGAATAGGGTTCAGGTTTGTTAGGTTTAAGATTTTTTAGAGGTTTTCTAGGTTTTAATGTTTTTTATGCTTTTCTTTGTTGTTTTTTAGTTTTCGGGTTTTAAACGTTTTTATTGTTTAGCTTATCTTAGGATTTAGGATTTCTTAGGGTTTAGGGCTTCTTATAGTTTCATAAGGCTTATGGTTGGGGGTTTATCCCTAAGGTTTAAGGTTTAAGTTTCTTAGTATTTGAGTTTAACATTTAAGGTCTCCTAGGTTTTTTTTGGGTCATTTAGGGTGTAGGGTTTAGTGTTTAGGTTTTAAAGGTTTTTAGTGTTTAGCTTTTCTTAGAATTTAGGGCTTCTTAGGGATTCTTAGAGTTTCATAAGGCTTAGGGTTGGGTGTTTATCTCAAAGGTTTAGGGTTTGGGTTTCTTTGGGTTTGAGTTTAACATTTAAGGTCACCTAGGTTTTTTTTAGATCATTTAGGGTGTAGGGTTTAGTGTTTAGGTTTAGGGTTTTTCTATGGTTTAGGATTTAGGTTTTTTGGGTTTATGATTTTTTAGGTTTAGAGGTTTTCTAGGTTTTAATGTTTTTTATGCTTTTCTTTGTTGTTTTTTAGTTTTTGGGTTTTAAACGTTTTTATTGTTTAGCTTATCTTAGGATTTAGGATTTCTTAGGGTTTAGGGCTTCTTATAGTTTCATAAGGCTTATGGTTGGGGGTTTATCCCTAAGGTTTAAGGTTTAAGTTTCTTAGTATTTGAGTTTAACATTTAAGGTCTCCTAGGTTTTTTTTGGGTCATTTAGGGTGTAGGGTTTAGTGTTTAGGTTTTAAAGGTTTTTAGTGTTTAGCTTTTCTTAGGATTTAGGGCTTCTTAGGGATTCTTAGAGTTTCATAAGGCTTAGGGTTGGGTGTTTATCTCAAAGGTTTAGGGTTTGGGTTTCTTTGGGTTTGAGTTTAACATTTAAGGTCACCTAGGTTTTTTTTGGATCATTTAGGGTGTAGGGTTTAGTGTTTAGGTTTAGGGTTTTTCTATGGTTTAGGATTTAGGTTTGTTAGGTTTATGATTTTTTAGGTTTAGAGTTTTTAATTTTTTTTTTGTAGTTTTTTAGTGTTTAGTTTTTCTTAGGATTTAGGATTTCTTAGGGTTTAGGGCTTCTTACAATTTCATAAGGCTTAGGGTTGGGGGTTTATCCCTAAGGTTTAGGGTTTAGGTTTCTTAGGTTTCGAATTGAACATTTAAGGTCTCCTAGGTTTTTTTTGGGTCATTTAAGGTGTAGGGTTTATTGATTTAAGTTTAGGGATTTTCTAGAATAGGTTTTAGGTTTGTTAGGTTTATGATTTTTAGAGGTTTTCTACGTTTTAATGTTTTTTATGTTTTTCTTCGTTATTTTTAAGAGTTTTGGGTTTCTTAGTGCTTTTTTGGATTTAGGGTTTAAGATTTTCTTAGGGTTTGGGTTTTGGACTTATGATTTTTAAGGGTTTAGGGTTCAAGGTTTAGAGTTTGGGATTTATTGTTCTTTAGGTTTAGGGCTTTTTAAGTTATTTTTTTTTATGTTTTTTAGTGTTTAGGTTTTCTTTGTGATTTTTAGGGTTTAGGTTTTCTTAGTGATTTTTTAGGGTTTAGGATCATATGTTTTAGGGTTTTAGGGTTTATAAGGGTTTAAGATTTAGAGTTTCTTAGTGTTTTTTGGTTTAGGATTTAGGGCTTCGGATTTTAGGTTAGGACTTTTTTTATAGTTTATGGTTTTTTTATGTTTATGATTTTTATGATTAAGGTTTTTAAATGTTTTAGGGTTTCTTAGGTATTTTTAAGAAATTGGATTTATTAAGATTTAGGGTTACGTAGTCCTAATATAGGGTATAGGATTTTAAGTTTAGGGTTTTTTCTAGGGCTTATGGTTTTAAAGGGTTTTTATTTTCCGAGTATTATAGTTGTAGGTGTTTAAATGGATTTTAGGGTTTAGGGTTTCTTAGGATTCCATAAGGTTTGGGTTTAAGGTTTAGCCCTATGATTTAGAGTTTCTTAGGGTCTATTATTTAGCGTTTAAGATTTCTTAGGGTTTAGTTTTTTTAAGGGTTTTTAGGATATAGGGTTTTGGGCTTAAGATTTTCTAGTGTTTTTAGGGTTTTAAGGTGTTTAGGATTTCTAGGGTATTTTAACGATTAAGGGTTTCTTAGATCTTAGGGGATTTATAGCGTTTTTAGGGTTTTGGGTTTTTAAAAGTTAAGTGTTTTAAAAGTTTTTTAGGGTTTCTTTTATTTCATACAATTTAGGGTTTCTTAGGGTTTAGCCCTAAGGTTTAATCGGAAGGGTTTAAAATTTCTTTGGGTATAAGGTGTAAGTTCTTATCTAAGGGATTTTAAGGTTTAAGGCAAAAGTTTTTGTTGAATTTTTTAGGTTTAGCATTTTAAAAGGGGTTTCCAAGATTGTTATGATTTTTTACTGTTTAGGGCTTCTTACGGCTTAGGGTTTCTTTGGGTATTATGGCTTAGGATTTTAAATTTAGATTTTTTAGGGATTAGGGATTATAAGGGTGTTTTTAGGTTTAGTGTTTTTTAAAGTTGTTTTTAGGCTTTAGGGTTTGTTGGTGTTTCATAAGTCTTGGGGTTAACCTAAAGTTTAGGGTTTAGTATTACTTAGGGTTAAGGGTTTGTTAGGGATTTCACATTTCTTAGGTTTAGGATTTTAAAGGTGTTGATCTAATATGCATATGATATGCCAACTCAAGGTGATCTTGGCGTCACTCGTGATCCTAGGTCTCGTGTTACGTTAAGTGCGTAACCTCGGGGAGTGACAAAAACAATGTATGAATAAAAGCCCCTAACTGACTAGAGATGTTGGGACATCCCCCCAGCTAACTCTAGCAAAACTGAAACTAAAATGAAAGACTGAATATAAAACGTGTAAATCATCCTCGAAAAACGAGGACTCACCACTGATATTACTGAATACGGATCTGTAACCGATCTCCGCGTGATCTGAATGCTAAGGACCTGAACCTACATCAAGAGAAGATGTAGCGTAGACTATGTATAAGTAGTTGAAAGATTCTAAGCATGCATGACATGATAAATCTAAACAAATATATGTAACTGAATAGAGCATATTGAACAATGATATAATCTGAACATGATTAAGAAGAGTTTAGGTTTTTGGTTAAGGGTTTTTAGGTTAGGGTTTAGAGCTTAAGTTTTTCTAAAAAAAATTCGGTCAAGAGTTTTTTTCAATCTAGGATTGTTAAAGATTTTTTGGGATAATTATTTTTATTTCAATATATGATCTCTAAGGGCTTAGGACTCGGGATTTTTAGTTTTAGGGTTATAAAGATTTTTAGTGTTTTGATTTTCTTAGGATTTAGGATTTCTTAGGGTTTAGGGCTTCTTACACTTTCATAAGGCTTAGGGTTGGGGGTTTATCCCTAAGGTTTAGGGTTTAAGTTTCTTAGGATTTGAGTTTAACATTTAAGGTCCCCTAGGTTTTTTTTGGGTCCGTTAGGGTGTAGGGTTTAGTGTTTAGGTTTTAAAGGTTTTTATTGTTTAGCTTTTCTTAGGATTTAGGGCTTCTTAGTGTTTCATAAGGTTTAGGGTTAGGGGTTTATCCCTAAGGTTTAGGATTTTGGTTTTTTAGGGTTTGAGTTTAACATTTAAGGTCTCCTAGGTTTTTTTTGGGTCATTTAGGGTGTAGGGTTTAGTGTTTAGGTTTAGGGTTTTTCTATGGTTTAGAGTTAAGGTTTGTTAGGTTTAATATTTTTTAGGTTTGGAGTTTTTAAAGGTTTTTTTGTAGTTTTTTAGTGTTTAGTTTTTCTTAGGATTTTGGATTTCTTATGGTTTAGGGCATCTTAGAGTTTCATAAGTCTTAAGTTTATCCCTAAGGTTTAGGGTTTAGGTTTCTTAGGTTTCGAATTGAACATTTAAGGTCTCCTAGGTCTTTTTTGGGTCATTTAAGGTGTAGGGTTTATTGTTTTAAGTTCAGGGATTTTCTAGAATAGGGTTCAGGTTTGTTAGGTTTAAGATTTTTTAGAGGTTTTCTAGGTTTTAATGTTTTTTATGCTTTTGTTTGTTGTTTTTTAGGGTTTTTGGTCTCTTAGTACTTTTTTAGGTTTAGGGTTTGGGGATTTCTTAGGGTTTGGGTTTTGGGCTTATGATTTTTAAGGGTTTAGGGTTCAAGGTTTAGAGTTTGGGATTTATTGTTCTTTAGGTTTAGGGGTTTTTAAGTTTTTTTTTTTTATGTTTTTTAGTGTTTAGGTTTTCTTTGTGATTTTTAGGGTTTCGGTTTTCTTAGTGATTTTTTAGGGTTTAGGATCATAGTTTTTAGGGTATTAGGGTGTATAAGTGTTTAAGATTTAGAGTTTCTTGGTTTAGGATTTAGGGATTCGGATTTTAGGTTAAGAGTTTTTTAGAGTTTATGGTTTTTTTTTATGTTTATGATTTTTATGATTAAGGTTTTTAAATGTTTTAGGGTTTCTTGTGTATTTTTAAGAAATTGGATTTATAAAGATTTAGGGTTATGTAGTCCTAATATAGGGTATAGGATTTTAAGTTTAGGGTTTTTTCAGGGGATTATGGTTTTAAAGGGTTTTTTTTCCGGGTATTATAGTTGTAGGTGTTTAAATGGATTTTAGGGTTTAGGGTTTCTTAGGATTCCATATGGTTTGGGTTTAAGGTTTAGCTCTATGATTTAGAGTTAAGGATTTAAAGTTTCTTAGGGTTTATTATTTAGCGTTTAAGATTTCTTAGGGTTTGGTTTTTTTAAGGGTTTTTAGGATATAGGGTTTTGGGTTTAAGATTTTCTAGTGTTTTATTAGGTTTAGAGGAATATTTAAGTATTGTGTTTTAAGGTGTTTAGGATTTCTATGGTATTTTAACGATTAAGGGGTTCTTAGATCTTAGGGCATTTATAGGGCTTTTAGGGTTTTGGGTTTTAAAAATTTAGGGTTTTAAAAGTTTTTTAGGGTTTCTTTTATTTCATAAAGTTTAGGGTTTAGCCCTAAGGTTTAGGCGGAAGGGTTTAAAATTTCTTCGGGTATAAGGTGTAAGTTTTTCTCTAAGGGATTTTAAGGTTTAAGGCTAAAGTTTTTGTTGAATTTTTTAGGTTTAGCATTTTAAAAGGGGTTTTCAAGATTGTTATGATTTTTTACTGTTTAGGGGTTCTTACGGCTTAGGTTTCTTTTTATGGTTAGGATTTTAAATATATAGTTTTTAGGGATTAGGGATTATAAGGGTGTTTTTAGGTTTAGTATTTTTTAAAGTTGTTTTTAGGCTTTAGGGTTTGTTGGTGTTTCATAAGTCTTGGGGTTAACCTAAAGTTTAGGGTTTAGTATTACTTAGGGTTAAGGGTTTGTTAGGTTTAGGATTTTAAAGTCGTTGATCTAGCATGCATATGATATGCCAACTCAAGGTGAGCTTGGCGTCACTCGTGATCCTAGGTCTCGTGTTACGTCAAGTGGGTAACCTCGGGGAGTGACAAAAACAATGTATGAATAAATGCCCCTAATTGACTAGATATGTTGGACATCCCCCCAGCTAACTCTAGCAAAACTGAAACTAAAATGAAAGACTGAATATAAAACGTGTAAATCATCCTCTAAAAACGAGGACTCACCACTGATATTGCTGAATACGGATCGGTAACCGATCTCCGCGTGATCTGAATTCTAAGGACCTGAACCTACATCAAGAGAAGATGTAGCGTAGACTATGTATTGGTAGTTGAAAGATTCTGAGCATGCATGACATGATAAATCTGAACAAATATATGTAACTGAATAGAGCATATTGAACAATGATATAATCTGAACATGATTAAGAAGAGTTTAGGTTTTTGGTTAAGGGTTTTTAGGTTTGGGTTTAGAGCTTAAGTTTTTCTAAAAAAAATTCGGTCAAGAGTTTTTTTCAATCTAGGATTGTTAAAGATTTTTTGGGATCATTATTGTTTTTACGATATATGATCTCTAAGGGCTTAGGACTTGGGGTTGTAGATTAAGGAATTTTCTTAGGGTTTTTAAGGTTTGTTTTCAGGATTTTTAGTTTTAGGGTTATAAAGGTTTTCAGTGTTTTGCTTTTCATAGGATTTAGGATTTCTTAGGGTTTAGGGCTTCTTACAGTTTCATAAGGCTTAGGGTTGGGGGTTTATCCCTAAGGTTTAGGGTTTAAGTTTCTTAGGATTTGAATTTAACATTTAACGTCCCCTAGGTTTTTTTTGGGTCCGTTACGGTGTAGGGTTTAGTGTTTAGGTTTTAAAGGTTTAGTGTTTAGCTTTTAAAGGTTTTTAGTGTTTAGCTTTTCTTAGGATTTAGGGCTTCTTAGAGTTTCATAAGGTTTAGGGTTAGGGGTTTATCCCTAAGGTTTAGGGTTTTGGTTTTTTAGGGTTTGAGTTTAACATTTAAGGTCTCTTAGGTTTTTTTTGGATCATTTAGTGTGTAGGGTTTAGTGTTTAGGTTTAGGGTTTTTCTATGGTTTAGAGTTAAGGTTTGATAGGTTTAATATTTTTTAGGTTTAGAGTTTTTAAAGGTTTTTTTTGTAGTTTTTTAGTGTTTAGTTTTGCTTAGGATTTAGGATTTCTTATGGTTTAGGGCTTCTTAGAGTTTCATAAGTCTTAGGTTTATCCCTAAGGTTTAGGGTTTAGGTTTCTTAGGTTTCAAATTGAACATTTAAGGTCTCCTAGGTCTTTTTTGGGTCATTTAAGGTGTAGGGTTTATTGTTTTAAGTTTAGGGATTTTCTAGAATAGGGTTCAGGTTTGTTAGGTTTATGATTTTTTAGAGGTTTTCTAGGTTTTAATGTTTTTTATGCTTTTCTTTGTTGTTTTTTAGGGTTTTGGGTTTCTTAGTACTTTTTTAGGTTTAGGGTTTGGGGCTTTCTTATGATTTGGGTTTTGGGCTTATGATTTTTAAAGGTTTAGGCTTCAAGGTTTAGAGTTTTGGATTTATTGTTCTTTAGGTTTAGGGGTTTTTAAGTTTTTTTTTTAATGTTTTTTAGTGTTTAGGTTTTCTTTGTTATTTTTAGGGTTTAGGTTTTCTTTGTGATTTTTTAGGGTTTAGGATCATAGGTTTCAGGGTATTAAGGCTTATAAGGGTTTAAGATTTAGAGTTTCTTAGAGTTTCTTGGTTTAGGATTTAGGGCTTCGGATTTTAGGTTAAGAGTTTTTTAGAGTTTATGGTTTTTTTTTTATGTTTATGATTTTTATGATTAATGTTTTTAATTGTTTTAGGGTTTCTTAGGTTTTTTTAAGAAATTGGATTTATTAAGATTTAGGGTTACGTAGTCCTAATATAGGGTATAGGATTTTAAGTTTAGGCTTTTTTCTAGAGCTTATGGTTTCAAAGGTTTTTTTTTCCGGGTATTATACACTACAAGAAAAACTCTTATTTAAGACCGACATTTAGGGACCAGCTACTAATCCCATCTCTAAAGATATATGTATTGGGACGAGATTATATTCCGGTCCTTATTTGTATACTCTATTGCGAAGATACTCAATCCGGTCCCTAAATAACATATTAACTGATCCCAAAGTCTAATTCTAAGACTTTTAGCGCGCTACTGCCAGCCAAAATTTAATAAAGTATTAAAAAAAAATCACCAAAATTTAGGCGGCAATTTTTTTTACATTATATTATTGAAACTAGCCAAAAAGGAAAAACCCTGTTTTCTAAAAGGTAAAAACGTACAAAGGAAAAATAACTCTTCAGCTGGTCGCAAGTCATAAGCTTCTCTGTATCGATCGATCTCTTCAATATTATTATACCGTTGTTCTTCTTCGCAACTCTGTCTTCTTCATCAAAGTATTTCCATCGCAGCTGCTCAACTCTGTCTTCTTCATCAAAGGATTTCCATCGCAGCTGGTCATCAAAGAGGTAAAATGTATAGTTGCTGCTTATAGTTGCTCAATCGGTGAAACAGATCTTACAAGTTTGCTTCCTCTTCTAATCAAGCTTATGTTGTTTCGAATTTCATAAACTGTATTGATAGATTTTTTATTGTTTTTATTTAAGTTACTCTTCTTCTTGTTCTTCCTGTTTTATAACATTAGATAGGTTAAAAGTTTCATAATCTGATATGTTTTCTTATGTACAATCAGTAAAAGATTATTGGGTTGAGTTTCTAATAGTGACTCGTTTTTGTTAACTGTTGTATGTGTCTGAGGATTCAAATTTTGTATAGAGTGCATATTGTATTTGAAAAGTCTAATTATTTTGCCAACAACATATACTACTTTTCTGTCTTTGATGTTGATATTTTGTGAGCGAAATAGGAACTAGACCCGTTCCATGTAACTTTAACAGTAAGATATACTTACATAATTTTAATGTTTCTGTTATAAGTAGGGGAGGCGAGACTCGCAAACAGAATGTTTTGCTTATGAATTTATGTGTTCCAGAAAGTGCAAAATTTTCATCACTATATTGTTACATATTTTTCAGGTCCAAACTTTAACTTTTGACTATTTTTGCAGGTTCAAGATGAAACCATTGAAAATTGAAAATGAGGCCGGTTCTAATATGAAAGTACTATCAGATATACATTTGTCGCGCCTGGTGCTATAGGAAAGGGACGGGGACGAGGGCTTAAATCTTTGGGTGAGAAAGGGAATACACCATCTAAGAGTTTATTGCCTCAATCAAGTGATCTAGTTAAGAAGTACATCAATGAAATTGAAACAAGTAAGATATTTTGTATTCTATTACTTCAGACCATAAGCAAAATCTTTAATTGTGTTGAAGAGAAAATTCTTTTCCTGCATTCTGTATTTTATCTTGGAGGAGGAGGTGTGAAATTTCAACCATTTCCGATGAAAATGACAGAACTTATTGATTTGTAATCTAAAATGTGATTGATTTTTACTTTGTGAGTGATTTTTAGCTAGTTATTTCTCCCTTGTCACCCCTGTTTCACCTAATAACTGCTGATAATACATCACAAATATATCATCCACTTTGTCCAGGTCAGTCTTTACTCTTAAATTCTCATCCGTCAGTTGTGTCACAACTTGTATCAATCTTCTGTATGTGATCACTCAGTAAAAGTACTTGGTGTTGTCATCCTCAAGCCTAATCCATGTTGTCGTTCTTCTTTAAAGTAAGAAAGATTCTGCCATAATTTATTGACTCCCTCAAATACTTTCCTGTTTGCTACCTTGACTTGGATATCTAAAAGATTCTGATGTAATTTACCTTTCATCTCTAGCAGTCTCAGTTTCAGAAATAATCCCCCCTGCTACATCTATTTGATAGATCTCATCCTCCCCACCTGGATATGTACTAAGGACAACATTGTTGGAGTTTGATCGCTTACCCCCTCGTCCAAGAAAGTAGTCCCACAGTCTCCATTTACAAATATCCAATTTGTCTTCGAATAAACTCTATTGCTTTCTCGCTTATCACTCCAAGTATATTGGTTTCCCCCACCCTTAAAAATATTTTAATCTCAAACAAATGACTGTTTTTTTCTAGGTTCTACAGAGAAGGACAAAGGACAAGGACTTAAAAGGTCTACGATCTTCACTTGTCAAGGAATGCAAACGATTTATAAGAACTCCATGGTTCCTGAGAAAGAGAACAAGCAAATTAATCTTTCATTTCCTACATTTGCTATTAAAGTTGAGAAATGCACCCAAGAAGTTGAAAAAAGTAAGATATTTCAAACATGTGTTTTTTGCAAATTTGTTGTGGTCTATTTTTTTTTATAAACTCTTATATTATGTTTAGTGGGTCCAGCCACTATATGAAAGAGACTAGAGCAAACATCTGGATCTTTGAGCTCATCTTTTGAAATTTCTGAATATGAGGCTGATTTTCTTGTAGTGAATGTCAATCATTTTCGATGAAAAATGACTGAACCTATTGATTTTATTGTGTTGAAGAGAAATGTTTTTTCCTACTTTCTGTAGTTTTCAGAACTCCTGCAACAGGCAAGGAACCTGTCAAAAATACTAAATAAAACACATTCATTAAGGCTTACAAAAACTAATGGCTTAATTGGCCATGGAGAGGTTTCAAGGTTTTCCTTATTTTACTCTCGACTATCTAGCTTTCTGAAGTCTAAATTTACTGCAGAAAATAATCTTCTTAGTTTCTGATTTATCTTGTGCACAATCATGCCTTCATCCAGTTTGGATTTCTCCACTATTGATCCATACAACTGCATGCTGTCAAACATTCTAAATCTACCAGCCCCATAGATTGCAGAATATACTTCACTGCATGAAGACATGAATAATTGCCACTTCCACTACTGACAAAAGTTAAGAATAGTAATAGGTATATACAATCCTACTAGGTGTCTAAACCTATCAGCCTCATATATATATGAATAATTGTCACTATCAGCCCCTAATAGGTATCATTGTAGTGCCCTCTAAGATCAACATAGCTCCTTGTGATTGAGTATTCACCTCCCTTAGATGATAGAGGCAGTCCCAAGCATCTGATAGGGAATTTTCCTAGTGTAAATCCAGTCCTTAACAGTAGCTCATATTTCACCTGATCTTTCACTTCAGCTACAAACTTTTTAATCACAAACAAATGACTTTTTTTTCAGGTTCTATGGAGAAGGACAGAGGACAAGGACTTAAAAAGTCTACCATCTTCACTAGTCAAGGAATGCAAACGATTTATAAGAACTCCACGGTTGAGAAATGCACCCAAGAAGTTGAAACAAGTAAGATGTTTTCAAACATGTATTTTATATAAATTTGTTATGTTTTCAATATTTTTGATGAACTCTTATATTACGTTTAATGCGTCCAGCAGAAAGGGACTAGAGAAAAGATTTGGATCTTTGAGCTCACCTTTAGGAATTTCTGAATCTGAGGTGGGATCTTTTAACAAGAGTGTTGTTTGTGCTAATCAACATATGCAAACTCCTTCTAAAAGCACAAAACTGAGTTCTACCTCCTCCTCTAGTCAAGAAATAAGAAAAATGAAAAATATTGTTCTTGAGAAAGAGGATATGCAAACCAGTGTTTCGTTGTCTCCAACTATTAATCAAGTTATGAAGCACTCTCAAACAACAGAAAAAGGTATGATATCTTAAATTCATATATTATTAAGTTTTTGAATTGAGTTTGATTTCTATAGTTATTTTCAAATTTCCTGCACAGTAAGCAACATAACTTTGCTACCAGCTTCTCTGTTTTAGATTAGCGATAAAACTCCTTCTTTGTTGCTTCCTTGTATCAACCCGTAAGTGTCTGCCAAAATTCTTGTACTTATATATCTTGGACATCCCCTCAATCTTCATGGCAGTCGCAAGGGCCGCAGAAATGTTGAAAGAAAAACCTTTCTCGTATACTTACAACAGAAGCCGCTATTAGAGGTATCGAGAGGAAAGCCAAATCAGAAAAGTACACTAATATTTGGCCCAACACAGTTTTGGAGGCTCTCCATGATGCTATTAGCTAGGGACAATCGCTGCGACTCTGCTCTTAAGGTTCCATTCCTTCATCCATCTCGCCTTTTACAATATGAAGAAGCTTGAAAAAACAGTTCACTCCAATTGAATAAACTGTTTCAGATTGTTTTTTCATTCCTCCGATGAATTCTAGGACAACTGCTCAATTATAGAGCTTAAAGACTCAATTCATTTTTGTTGTTAAGGTTCCTTGTGTCTCCAGTATATAAGCTTCTGATTCATGTTATAAAATTTCAAGTAGTGGTCTTACCCTATTGCTCTTTTAGCAACAAGAATGCTCCACGTGATTGGGCAATTGACTGATGAAGCATTCTACTGTTTCAATAACATGAACATACACAAATTACTAATACCAAATATTACAAGGTTCAAATACAAATGAAATGCAATTTATTTTTTCTCAATTCATAGTAATACATGACTAATCTTGCATGTGTATCTGTTATTTTCATTCAGCTCCGATGATTTAGATTGGCCATAAAATTCCTTCTCTGTTGTTTCCTTGTATCAACTCGTAAGTGTCCGTCAAAATTCTTGTTCTTATATCTTGGATATCGCCTCAATCTTCATGGCTGTCCCAATGCGTTTGTATCACTGTTGTTAATTTATCTACACCTGTGCAACAAAGGCTATAGCCTAAACTATTATTGTCACATACAGTTTTCTTTAATTTGTTACAAAATCAGCTAATTAAGTTTCACTTCCAAATTGTTCATCCAAATTGTCTCTTAAGCTATCTTTTCTATCCATTTATTTCTAATTTTTACTAAATGTTAGTTAGGTGTGGTTCTCCAAAATAGATGTTGGTTTCTTGATTGATGTATCTGAAAGTGTTTCTAATAGTTTTTTTCTTATTTCTTGCAGGTTTTGTAGATGTTTTTGGATATCACATGACAAAGACTAAACTTTATGTTTTTTGCCCAACTTTTGTTCATTCTTCAGTGAATTATAGCTTGGAAGATGCACCAACTCATTCTTACTTTGCTATGAATGTTATGCAAAACCTTGGATGTTATCTCAGTTTTTTGGTTTCTTAATTAAGAAAATATTGAAACTTACATCTTGTGATGCTCACAAATTTATTATATATAATCAATTGCACTCTTTATTTCTATTGCCCTGCAAACCTTTCTATATCTTCTTTTGTATCCAGATTTTTAGTTGTGTAATTAATTTGATATTTTGTTAGATTCTTGTGATATCAATGGCTGTAGGATCAATGGTGATTCGTTTTAAAGCTATTTTAGGACCAGGTTGTTGTTTGTCCCTAAAACTACTTTAGGACCAGTTTGTTATTGTCGCAACAACTATTCTAGGAGCAGATTGTTAATGGTCTCTAAGGTTATTCTAGGACCAGATCACACTCGTCTCTAAAGAGTTATTGGGACTAGGTTGCGGAAGGTCGCAAAAGAGGATTAACAACCTGAAAACCAAAATGTCAATGGTCCATTTGAGACTAGATATGCAATCTCTAAAAGTGATTCACGACCAGCATTTTTTCTCGTCTCAAAGACATTCAGGGACCAGTTTTTGAACTCGTCCTTAGTGACCAGTAGCGACGGCACTTTCTAGGACGAGTGGCGACCAGGTTTTTCTGGTCTCGATTGCTCTTTTGGGACCAGATTTCAACTTTCAGGGACTAGATTTCCCTTCCTTAGAGGCTGATTTTCTTGTAGTGATAGTTGTAGGTGTTTAAATGGATTTAAGGATTTAGGGTTTCTTAGGATTCCATATGGTTTGGGTTTAAGGTTTAGCCCTATGATTTAGAGTAAAGGATTTAGAGTTTCTTAGGGTATATTATTTTGCGTTTAAGATTTCTTAGGGTTTGGTTTTTTTAAGGGTTTTTAGGATATAGGGTTTTGGGCTTAAGATTTTCTAGTGTTTTATTAGGTTTAGAGGAATATATAAGTATAGGGTTTTAAGGTGTTTAGGATTTCTATGGTATTTTAACGATTAAGGGGTTCTTAGATCTGAGGGGATTTATAGGGTTTTTAGGGTTTTGGGTTTTTAAAAGTTTAGGGTTTTAAAAGTTTTTTAGGGTTTATTTTATTTCATAGAGTTTAGGGTTTCTTAGGGTTTAGCCCTAAGGTTTAGGCGGAAGGGTTTAAAATTTCTTTGGGTATAAGGTGAAAGTTTTTATCCAAGGGATTTTAAGGTTTAAGGCTAAAGTTTTTTGTTGAATTTTTTAGGTTTAGCATTTTAAAAGGGGTTTTCAAGATTGTTATGATTTTTTACTGTTTAGGGCTTCTTACGGCTTAGGGTTTCTTTGGGTATTATGGCATAGAATTTTAAATTTATAGTTTTTAGGGATTATAAGGGTGTTTTTAGGTTTAGTGGTTTTTAAAGTTGTTTTTAGGCTTTAGGGCATGTTGGTGTTTCATAAGTCTTGGGGTTAACCTAAAGTTTAGGGTTTAGTATTACTTAGGGTTAAGGGTTTGTTAGGGATTTCAGATTTCATAGGTTTAGGATTTTAAAGGTGTTGATCTAATATGCATATGATATGCCAACTCAAGGTGAGCTTGGCGTCACTCGTGATCCTAGGTCTCGTGTTACGTCAAGTGGGTAACCTCGGGGAGTGACAACAACAATGTATGAATAAAAGCCCCTAACTGACTAGAGATGTTGGGACATCCCCCAGCTAACTGTAGCAAAACTGAAACTAAAATGAAAGACTGAATATAAAACGTGTAAATCAACCTCGAAAAATGAGGATTCACCACTGATATTGCTGAATACGGATCGATAACCGATCTCCGCGTGATCTGAATGGTAAGGACCTGAACCTACATCAAGAGAAGATGTAGCGTAGACTATGTATCAGTAGTTGAAAGATTCTGAGCATGCATGACATGATAAATCTGAACAAATATATGTAACTGAATAAAGCATATTGAACAATGATATAATCTGAACATGATTAAGAAGAGTTTAGGTTTTTGGTTAAGGGTTTTTAGGTTAGGGTTTAGAGCTTAAGTTTTTCTAAAAAAAATTCGGTCAAGAGTTTTTTTCAATCTAGGATTGTTAAAGATTTTTTGGGATAATTATTTTTATTTCAATATATGATCTCTAAGGGCTTAGGACTTGGGGTTTTAGATTAAGGAATTTTCTTAGGGTTTTTAAGGTTTGTTTTCGGGATTTTTAGTTTTAGGGTTATAAAGATTTTTAGTGTTTTGATTTTCTTAGGATTTAGGATTTCTTAGGGTTTAGGGCTTCTTACACTTTCATAAGGCTTAGGGTTGGGGGTTTATCCCTAAGGTTTAGGGTTTAAGTTTCTTAGGATTTGAGTTTAACATTTAAGGTCCCCTAGGTTTTTTTTGGGTCCGTTAGGGTGTAGGGTTTAGTGTTTAGGTTTTAAAGGTTTTTAGTGTTTAGCTTTTCTTAGGATTTAGGGCTTCTTAGAGTTTCATAAGGTTTAGGGTTAGGGGTTTATCCCTAAGGTTTAGGGTTTTGGTTTTTTAGGGTTTTAGTTTAACATTTAAGGTCTCCTAGGTTTTTTTTGGGTCATTTAGGGTGTAGGGTTTAGTGTTTAGGTTTAGGGTTTTTCTATTGTTTAGAGTTAAGGTTTGTTAGGTTTAATATTTTTTGGGTTTAGAGTTTTTAAAGGTTTTTTTGTAGTTTTTTAGTGTTTAGTTTTGGTTAGGATTTAGTATTTCTTATGGTTTAGGGCTTCTTAGAGTTTCATAAGTCTTAGGTTTATCCCTAAGGCTTAGGGTTTAGGTTTCGAATTGAACATTTAAGGTCTCCTAGGTCTTTTTTGGGTCATTTAAGGTGTAGGGTTTTTTGTTTTAAGTTTAGGGATTTTCTAGAATAGGGTTCAGGTTTGTTAGGTTTAAGATTTTTTAGAGGTTTTCTAGGTTTTAATGTTTTTTATGCTTTTGTTTGTTGTTTTTTAGGGTTTTTGGTTTCTTAGTACTTTTTTAGGTTTAGGGTTTGGGGATTTCTTAGGGTTTGGGTTTTCGGCTTATGATTTTTAAGGGTTTAGGGTTCAAGGTTTAGAGTTTGGGATTTATTGTTCTTTAGGTTTAGGGGTTTTTAAGTTATTTTTTTTATGTTTTTTAGTGTTTAGGTTTTCTTTGTGATTTTTAGGGTTTAGGTTTTCTTAGTGATTTTTTAGGGTTTAGGATCATAGGTTTTAGGGTATTAGGGTGTATAAGGGTTTAAGATTTAGAGTTTCTTAGAGTTTCTTGGTTTAGGATTTAGGGCTTCGGATTTTGGGTTAAGAGTTTTTTAGAGTTTATGGTTTTTTTTTATGTTAATGATTTTTATGATTAAGGTTTTTTAATGTTTTAGGGTTTCTTGTGTATTTTTAAGAAATTGGATTTATTAAGATTTAGGGTTATGCAGTCCTAATATAGGGTATAGGATTTTAAGATTAGGGTTTTTTCAGGGGCTTATGGTTTTAAAGGGTTTTTTTTCCGGGTATTATAGTTGTAGGTGTTTAAATGGATTTTAGGGTTTAGGGTTTCTTAGGATTCCATATGGTTTGGGTTTAAGGTTTAGCCCTATGATTTAGAGTTAAGGATTTAAAGTTTCTTAGGGTTTATTATTTAGCGTTTAAGATTTCTTAGGGTTTGGTTTTTTTAAGGGTTTTTAGGATATAGGGTTTTGGGTTTAAGATTTTCTACTGTTTTATTAGGTTTAGAGGAATATTTAAGTATTGGGTTTTAAGGTGTTTAGGATTTCTATGGTATTTTAACGATTAAGGGGTTCTTAGATCTTAGGGCATTTATAGGGTTTTTAGGGTTTTGGGTTTTAAAAATTTAGGGTTTTAAAAGTTTTTTAGGGTTTCTTTTATTTCATAAAGTTTAGGGTTTAGCCCTAAGGTTTAGGCGGAAGGGTTTAAAATCTCTTCGGGTATAAGGTGTAAGTTTTTATCTAAGGGATTTTAAGGTTTAAGGCTAAAGTTTTTGTTGAATTTTTTAGGTTTAGCATTTTAAAAGGGGTTTTCAAGATTGTTATGATTTTTTACTGTTTAGGGGTTCTTACGGCTTAGGGTTTCTTTGGGTATTATGGCTTAGGATTTTAAAATTATAGTTTTTAGGGATTAGGGATTATAAGGGTATTTTTAGGTTTAGTGTTTTTTAAAGTTGTTTTTAGGCTTTAGGGTTTGTTGGTGTTTCATAAGTCTTGGGGTTAACCTAAAGTTTGGGATTTAGTATTACTTAGGGTTAAGGGTTTGTTAGGTTTAGGATTTTAAAGGTGTTGATCTAGCATGCATATGATATGCCAACTCAAGGTGAGCTTGGCGTCACTCGTGATCCTAGGTCTCGTGTTACGTCAAGTGGGTAACCTCGGGGAGTGACAAAAACAATGTATGAATAAATGCCCCTAATTGACTAGATATGTTGGACATCCCCCCAGCTAACTTTAGCAAAACTGAAACTACAATGAAAGACTGAATATAAAGAGTGTAAATCATCCTTGAAAAACGAGGACTCACCACTGATATTGCTGAATACGGATCTGTAACCGATCTCCGCGTGATCTGAATTCTAAGGACCTGAACCTACATCAAGAGAAGATGTAGCGTAGACTATGTATCGGTAGTTGAAAGATTCTGAGCATGCATGACATGATAAATCTGAACAAATATATGTAACTGAATAGAGCATATTGAACAATGATATAATCTGAACATGATTAAGAAGAGTTTAGGTTTTTCGTTAAGGGTTTTTAGGTTAGGGTTTAGAGCTTAAGTTTTTCTAAAAAAAATTCGGTCAAGAGTTTTTTTCAATCTAGGATTGTTAAAGATTTTTTGGGATCATTATTATTTTTACGATATATGATCTCTAAGGGCTTAGGACTTCGGGTTGTAGATTAAGGAATTTTCTTAGGGTTTTTAAGCTTTGTTTTCGGGATTTTTAGTTTTAGGGTTATAAAGGTTTTCAGTGTTTTGCTTTTCATAGGATTTAGGATTTCTTAGGGTTTAGGGCTTCTTACAGTTTCATAAGGCTTAGGGTTGGGGGTTTATCCCTAAGGTTTAGGGTTTAAGTTTCTTAGGATTTGAATTTAACATTTAACGTCCCCTAGGTTTTTTTTGGGTCCGTTAGGGTGTAGGGTTTAGTGTTTAGGTTTTAAAGGTTTTTAGTGTTTAGGTTTTAATGGTTTTCAGTGTTTAGCTTTTCTTAGGATTTAGGGCTTCTTAGAGTTTCATAAGGTTTAGGGTTAGGGGTTTATCCCTAAGGTTTAGGGTTTTGGTTTTTTAGGGTTTGAGTTTTACATTTAAGGTCTCTTAGGTTTTTTTTGGATCATTTAGTGTGTAGGGTTTAGTGTTTAGGTTTAGGGTTTTTCTATGGTTTAGAGTTAAGGTTTGATAGGTTTAATATTTTTTAGGTTTAGAGTTTTTAAAGGTTTTTTTGTAGTGTTTTAGTCTTTAGTTTTGCTTAGGATTTAGGATTTCTTATGGTTTAGGGCTTCTTAGAGTTTCATAAGTCTTAGGTTTATCCCTAAGGTTTCTTAGGTTTCGAATTGAACATTTAAGGTCTCCTAGGTCTTTTTTGGGTCATTTAAGGTGTAGGGTTTATTGTTTTAAGTTTAGGGATTTTCTAGAATAGGGTTCAGGTTTGTTAGGTTTATGATTTTTTAGAGGTTTTCTAGGGTTTAATGTTTTTTATGCTTTTCTTTGTTGTTTTTTAGGGTTTTGGATTTCTTAGTACTTCTTTAGGTTTAGGGTTTGGGGCTTTCTTATGATTTGGGTTTTGGGCTTATGATTTTTAAGGGTTTAGGCTTCAAGGTTTAGAGTTTTGGATTTATTGTTCTTTAGGTTGAGGGGTTTTTAAGTTTTTTTTTTTATGTTTTTTAGTGTTTAGGTTTTCTTTGTTATTTTTAGGGTTTAGGTTTTCTTAGTGATTTTTTAGGTTTTAGGATCATAGGTTTTAGGGTATTAGGGTTTATAAGGGTTTAAGATTTAGAGTTTCTTAGAGTTTCTTGGTTTAGGATTTAGGGGTTCGGATTTTAGGTTAAGAGTTTTTTAGAGTTTATGATTTTTTTTATGTTTATGATTTTTATGATTAAGGTTTTTAAATGTTTTAGGGTTTCTTAGGTATTTTTAAGAAATTGGATTTATTAAGATTTAGGGTTACGTAGTCATAATATAGGGTATAGGATTTTAAGTTTAGGGATTTTCCTAGGGCTTTTGGTTTTAAAGGGTTTTTTTTCCGGGTATTATAGGTGTAGGTGTTTAAATGGATTTTAGGGTTTAGGGTTTCTTAGGATTCCATATGGTTTGGGTTTAAGGTTTAGCCCTATGATTTAGAGTTTCTTAGGGTATATTATTTAGCGTTTAAGATTTCTTAGGGTTTGGTTTTTTTAAGGGTTTTTAGGATATAGGGTTTTGGGCTTAAGATTTTCTAGTGTTCTATTAGGTTTAGAGTAATATTTAGGTTTAGGGTTTTAAGGTGTTTAGGATTTCTAAGGTCTTTTAACGATTAAGGGGTTCTTAGATCTTAGGGGATTTATAGGGTTTTGGGTTTTTAAAAGTTTATGGTTTTAAAAGTCTTTTAGGTTTTTTTTTATTTCTTAAAGTTTAGGGTTTCTTAGGGTTTAGCCTTAAGGTTTAGGCGGAAGGGTTTAGGGTTTCTTTGGGTATAAGGTGTAAGTATTTATTTAACGGTTTTTAAGGTTTAGGACTTAAGTTTTTGTTGAATTATTTAGGTTTAGTGTTTGAAAAGGGGTTTTCAAGATTGTTATGACTTTTTACTGTTTAGGGGTTCGTACGACTTTGGGTTTCTTTGGGTTTAGGGCTTAGGATTTTAAGTTTAGTGTTTTTAGGGATTAGGGATTTTAATGGTGTTTTTAGATTTAGTGTTTTTAGGCTTTAGGGTCTGTTGCTGTTTCATAAGTCCTACGGTTTCCCTAAGGTTTAGGGTTTAGGGTTTCTTAGGGATTTCAGATTTCTTAGGTTTAGGCTTTTAAAGGTGTTGATCTAATATGCTTATGATATGCCCACTCAAGGTTAGCTTGGGGTCACTCGTGATCCTAGGTCTCGTGTTACGTCAAGTGGGTAACCTCGGGGAGTGACAAAAATAATGTATGAATAAAAAGCCTCTAAAAGACTAGAGATACTGGGACATGCCCCAAACTAACTCTAGCAAAACTGAAACTAAAATGAAAGACTGAATATAAAACATATAAATCGTCCTAGAAAAATGAGGACTCACCACTGATATTGCTGAATACGGATCGGGAACTGATCTCCGCGTGATCTGAATGTTAAGGACCTGAACCTACATTAAGAAAAGATGTAGCGTAGACTATGTATCAGTTGTTGAAAGATTCTGAGCATGCATGACATGATAAAGCTGAACAAATATATATAACTTAATAGATCATATTGAACAATGATATAATCTGAGCATTATTAAGAAGAGTTGAGGTATTTGGTTAAGGGTTTTTAGGTTAGGGTTTAGAGATTAAGTTTTTTAAAATATAATTCGGTTAAGAGTTTTTTTCAATTTAGGATTGTTAAATATTTTTTAGGATCATTATTGTTTTACGATATATGAGCTCTAAGGGTTTAGGACTTGGGGTTTTAGATTAATGAATTTTTTTTAGGGTTTTTAATGGTTGTTTTTAGGATTTTTAGTTTGAGGGTTTCAAATGTTTTTAGTGATTAGGTTTTATTAGAATTTAGGATTTCTTACAGTTTAGGGCTTCTTAGAGTTTCATAAGGCTTAGGGTTGGGGGTTTATCCCTAAGGTTTAGGGTTTAATTTTCTTAGGATTTGAGTTTAACATTTAAGGTCCCTAGGTTTTTTTTTGGGTCATTTAGGGTGTAGGGTTTAGTGTTTAGGTTTTCTTAGGATTTAGGATTTTTTAGGATTTTGGGCTTCTTAGAATTTCATAAGGCTCAGGGTTGGGGGTTTATCCCTAAGGTTTTGGGTTTGGGTTTCTTAGGGTTTGAGTTTAACATTTAAGGACTCCTAGATTTTTTTTTGGGTCATTTAGGGTGTAGGGTTTAGTGTTTAGGTTTAGGGTTTTTCTATGGTTTAGGGTTTAGGTTTGTTAGGTTTAGAGTTTTTAATGTTTTTTTTTGTTGTTTTTTAGTGTTTAGTTTTCTTAGGATTTAGGATTTCTTAGGGTTTAGGGCTTCTTAGAGTTTCATAAGTCTTAGGGTTGGGGATTTATCCCAATTGATTAGGGTTTAGGTCTCCAACGTTTTTTTGGGTCATTTAGAGTGTAGGGTTTAGTGTTTTAGGTTTAGGGTTTTTCTAGAATAGGGTTTAGGTTTGTTAAGTTTAAGATTTTTAAGAGGTTTTCTAGGTTTTAATGTTTTTTAAGTTTTTCTTAGTGCTTTTTTGGGTTTAGGTTTTTGGGTTTTCTAAGGGATTGGGTTTTGGGCTTATGATTTATAAGGGTTTAGGGTTCAAGGTTTAGAGTTTGGGATTTATGGTTTAGAGCTTAAATTTTTCTAAAAAAAATTCGGTCAAGAGATTTTTTCAATTTAGGATTGTTAAAGATTTTTTTGGATTATTATTGTTTTTACGATATATGAGCTCTAAGGGTTTTGGACTTGGGGTTTTAGATTAAAGAATTTTTTTAGGGTTTTTAAGGTTTGTTTTCGGGATTTTTAGTTTTAGGGTTTTAAAGGTTTTTAGGGTTTAGGTTTTATTAGGATTTAGGATTTCTTAGAGTTTAGGGCTTCTTAGAGTTTCATACGACTTAGGGTTGGGGGTTTATCCCTAAGGTTTAGAGTTTAATTTTCATAGGATTTGAGTTTAACATTTAAGGTCTCCTAGGTTTTTTTTGGTTCATTTAGGGTGTAGGCTTCAGTGTTTATGTTTTAAAGGTTTATGGTGTTTAGGTTTTCTTTGGATTTAGGATTTTTTAGGATTTAGGGATTCTTAGAGTTTCATAAGGCTTAGGGCTGGGGGTTTATCCCTAAGGTTTAGGGTTTGGGTTTCTTAGGGTTTGAGTTTAACATTTAAGGTCTCCTAGATTTTTTTTGGGTCATTTAGGGTGTAGGGTGTAGTGTTTAGGTTTAGGGTTTTTCTATGGTTTAGGATTTAGGTTTGTTAGGTTTAAGATTTTTTAGGTTTAGAGTTTTTAGAGTTTTTTTTTGTAGTTTTTTAGTGTTTAGTTTTCTTAGGATTTAGGATTTCTTAGGGTTTAGGGCCTCTTAGAGTTTCATAAGGCTTAGGGTTTGGGGTTTATCCCTAAGGTTTAGGGTTTAGGTTTCTTAGGGTTTGAATTGAACATTTAAGGTCTCCTACGTTTTTTTGGGGTCATTTAGGGTGTAGGGTTTAGTGTTTTAGGTTTAGGGTTTTTCTAGAATAAGGTTTAGGTTTGTTAGGTTTAAGATTTTTTAGAGGTTTTCTTGGTTTTAATGTTTTTTAAGTTTTTCTGATAACAGCAAGGTTAAGGGAGATCAAAAATAGAGAATTGAATATTTGATTGCGGAAGCACAAAGAAAAGAAACAAAAAAACTAACTAAAGATATGGGAATTTCGAAGGAAAGATCCCCGAATTTCCAAGGATTAGATGTTCTAAGGCCTTGAAAAGATCCAAGTAACAATGCATAGATTTATGGAAGAAATCTAACGCCTTTACTTGACAAAACGAATCAAAACGATAGATTCGGATCTTGACCGCTTTATGAGTAACTAAAGACAATAATTAGTATGTAGAAACTAATCACCTTCTAAAGAATACCAAAAAGAAACCAAAGATATCACAAGAAGAAGTTACTTTATACCTTAAACTATGAAACTAGTAAAGGTTTAAAGATAAATTCTCAAAGAACAAGTCACAAAGGTTCAAAGAACTCTCTCAAATATTATTAATATCAATATAAATTCTCTTTAATGAATGAAAAGGACTCCTATTTATAGGAGAAGGGGAAAAACGTCCAAGAGCCCTTCTAAGAAGCTAAAAGGTCAGCCAAACCCTAGAAAGACAATTACAAGGAATCCTACTCTAGAAAGGAAATAAAGTAACCTAACTAGGAACAAATTTAGTACTTCTAGGAAAGCATTAAATGGTACTTAGGAGACAATAAATAGACTAAGGAAAATAATAATAACCTATATATAAATAAATAAATAAGGTAAATCCCAACTAGGAAAAGAATCTTGACAATCTTGGAAAGTTTGACTAGTCTTCTCTCAAAACTTGGGCAGAAAGCAACTCTTGTTATGGGTGATTCTTGGACTCTTCTTGACCTTATTTGCACGAAATTCACTACAAGAAAAAGGGCTATTAGGGATGAGAAAAATGGTCCCTAAAAGTCTAATTCTTGTCCCTGAAAGTCAATAGCGACGGGACAAATCTGGTCGCCACCCGTCCCTATAGCCTCCGTCGCTAAAGGTTAATAGGGACGAGCTATAGGTACCCGTCCTAAAAATCTTTTTGCGACTGGTAAATATCTAGTCCTTAAAAGCCCTTTAGGGACCACGCTTCTGGTCCTTAAACATAAAGATCAACAATCAACTTAAATTTTTACAACGAGTTTAACTGGCCCTTAAAGGTCTTTTACAACTAAAATTTGGTCCTAAAATAGTTGTAAGGGCGGGCTCAACATTGGTCCCTAAAGGTGTAGTGTCAAATTAGAATTGATTATAATCAATGTGGTACTAAAGTTCATTTAGGATCTGGAAAAAAAAGTGGAAATTAAATAATACGCGCCCTTTTCGTGTCATGATTCTCCAAGTTGCTATACACAATATTATATATAGATAATCAAATGCATATAAGTAAAATTATCAATATATTAACTAATAATATGGATTAACATCCCACAAGAAGTAAAACTTACAAAAATATATGGTAACAATACTATCTACACAACTCATCAGGCGCCAAAAGAGCTAATATCTCCAAGTATAGAATAAAATGTTTTAACAAAAAAAATCATGCAAAACAATAACCAACTTGTCAAATTGTTCATAGTATTCAATCTTGCATCTTGACTTGTAAACAAAAGTCTCCAAATCCTATAACACATACAAAATAAAATTTGTTTAGAAAAAGAAAGTTATGTGCACAACCAAATCACATAAAATATCCTAGTGTAGATAAGAAATAACAGTTTGCACTCTAGATTTTAGGTTCCTAGTTGCTCTGCCATCCACTTGGACTAAATTATCCCGATCACTTCAACATCATTCAAATGATAGACCCTTAAAATTAAAACATTTACCGTTGGTAATATTCATTACTGTTATTTCTAGATATTGCTACATTTGTAGAAAAAAAATTAATCAATTGAGAATCTAGTTGTAGACTCGCTTAAACCTTGAAAAACTGAAAGTGTAGTTTTGGTGGAATATAGAGGGTATTAAGTTTGTTGGGTTAAAGAGTTCATATGCTATGTAAGAACCTATTTTTAATAGGTTCTGTTTCTTTCAAAGTTCCCAACCATTTTCAAGAACTAGGACTAAGTCATGGATAACATAATATGCATTTTATTTTTAAAATCTTTATGAAAATTATCTCCTAAGAAACCAGAAAACACATTCAGCTTTTGCTAAAACATGAGCTCACTACCTAATATATGCTTTAATAGATGAAAAGGAATATAAAGAGAAGTGTAATCATATGGACCAGCACATGCTGCTTGAATGTTGATGTACCATAACCTTCTGCTAAATTTACTAAGCAACTTACAAAATAATAAGTTAGTCCAAACCTGAAATATGTATCATATGACCTTGAGCCTCGAGTTTCTATAGGCATCATCTCCTTAAACAAAACTCTCCAACAAAGGTGAATCTCTAAAGGGGTATCCATGATATAATAGAGAGCAAGACTGTATGTCAGATAAAATTGGGGCCTAAATACAAGTGTCAAACAAGGAAAATAAAGCGTTTAAATAGCAGATTTATAGGAAATCGAAGAATATGAAGCAAACAAGAAATCGCACACATGTATATTGTTAACAATGTATTTCGGACCACGTTTTGCTGCATATTTTTGCAGAGAAGACAATGAGCAATAGGCTTATTGACATTAAACAATATGAAGACTATATTTTTTATTTTATCTACATAAGAGAGAGATAATGAAATAGAATAACATGATTGATAATACAAGAACAATATTCAGACAGTGAAATCCACATACTCTCTGGTGTAGCAGACACCTAGCAAAGAAGCATGCAAGCATATCTCTACACTTACCGGGAGCTGAAGAAACGTCCTAGTAAGTAACTGTAAAATTAATGGTCTTGCTAACCTCTATAAATTAAATTTCAATTGAGGTCTTTACAGGAGGGAAATTGAGCACGTAGAGATGGTTAGCGTATGAATAATTCATCTTATGTTCAAAGCATTTTACCTACTCTGTATTTAATGTAATGTGAGTACTTAAAGTTGTCATATTTCACTTGATTTCTTTGTTTATTCATAAATTTCCGACAATAGACAAACTGCTAATCCATTTAAGTGCAAGTATCCAAATTAAATATAGATCATGATAATCAATTCATACTAACACATATCAGATAGAACATACTGAACACACAAGTTACTTAAGAAGATTTTTATGGCTTGTGATGGTGACTAAACTCACCTAAAAATTTAATGATAAATGATTTATTTCCATTTGTCGCTTTAAGAATCTGAAGCACAGGAAGGAGTAAAGTTGTTATTATCCTTATAATGAACAATGTTCCGAGCAAGATATTGAGAAGTTTCCATAGATAAGAGCCTACGAGAAATTGTATTACACAATTTGGAAGGATGAAACTGAAACCACCAACCATTCTCCATACTTGGTTATGATGAAATAAAATATTATTTCGATGATATCTAACACCATTATTTTTTTCCTCATGTTATAGCTGATATCATTCATAACCTAAGAAATCTAATAAAAGATGTTCCTTAAGAGGCATTTGTTTGAATAGATTAATGTAAGAAAATAGAACTAAGCAAACAGAGAATATATTAAGGGAGTTATTAAAGGAAGCTAAAAATTAAAGAGAACATTTTTATTTAAGATTTCTTTTAGCATGTGAAGTAGCATTTCAGTAAGATTGCATCCAATATATTCTAAGGATTACAATTAGAAGTTTCTCTTTACATACCGTACATATTGATGTGCCTCCACAACTTGAATATAAAGAAAGACATCATGAAAATTTATTGATTCATCGTTCACCATTCATTTCAACATCATAGAATGAATACCTATAAAGTTGGACACAGGGGGTTAGGCTAACTGTTTGAAAAATTGTACTAGGATTATAAGTTTTTTCAAGTATGAAGAGTGAGAACTAATTTAACTAAAAAAAACATATAGCAATAACAAAACTATACCAATGGTAGGAATCATTATGTTTCTCAAACGTAAGAACATTTGCAGAGGTCCATTTTCAATGATAAGTCTCCTCAGAAGAATACGGATCGGGAATCGATCTCCGTGTGATCTGAATGTTGAGGACCTGAACCTACATGAAGATAAGATGTAGCGTAGACTATGTATCAGTAGTTGAAAGATTCTGAGCATGCATGACATGATAAAGCTGAACAAATATATATAACTTAATAGATCATATTGAACAATGATATAATCTGAGCATTATTAAGAAGAGTTTAGGTATTTGGTTAAGGGTTTTTAGGTTAGGGTTTAGAGCTTAAGTTTTTCTAAAGAAAATTCGGTCAAGAGTTTTTTTTCAATTTGGGATTGTTAAAGATATTTTAGAATCATTATTGTTTTTACGATATATGATCTCTAAGGGTTTAGGACTTGGGGTTTTAGATTAAGGAATTTTTTTTGGGTTTTTAAGGTTTGTTTTCGAGATTTTTAGTTTTAGGGTTTTAAAGGTTTTTAGGGGTTAGGTTTTATTATGATTTAGGATTTCTTAGAGTTTAGGGCTTCTTAGAGTTTCATAAGGCTTAGGGTTGGGGGTTAATCCCTAAGGTTTAGGGTTTAATTTTCTTAGGACTTGAGTTTAACATTTAAGGTCTCCTAGGTTTTTTATGGTTCATTTAGGGTGTAGGCTTCAGTGTTTATGTTTTAAAGGTTTAAAGTTTAGGGTTTCTTAGGGTTTAGCCTTAAGGTTTAGGCGGAAGGGTTTAGGGTTTCTTTGGGTATAAGGTCTAAGTATTTATTTAAAGGTTTTTAAGGTTTAGGACTTAAGTTTTTGTTGAATTATTTAGGTTTAGGATTTTAAAAGGGGTTTTCAAAATTGTTATGATTTTTTACTGTTTAGGGGTTCGTACGACTTTGGGTTTCTTTGGGTTTAGGGCTTAGGATTTTAAATTTAGAGTTTTTAGGGATTAGGGATTTTAAGGGTGTTTTTATGTTTAGTGTTTTTAAAGGTGTTTTTAGGCTTTAGGGTTTGTTGCTGTTTCATAAGTCCTAGGGTTTCCCTAAGGTTTAGGGTTTCTTAGGGATTTCAAATTTCTTAGGTTTAGGCTTTTAAAGGTGTTTATCTAATATGCTTATGATATGCCCACTCAAGGTTAGCTTGGGGTCACTCGTGATCCTAGGTCTCGTGTTACGTCAAGTGGGTCACCTCGGGGAGTGACAAAAACAATGTATGAATAAAAAGCTTCTAAAAGACTTGAGTTGCTGGGACATGCCCCCAACTAACTCATGAAAACTGAAACTAAAATGGAAGACTGAATATAAAACATATAAATCGTCCTAGAAAAATGAGGACTCACCATTGATATTGCTGAATACGGATCGGGAATCGATCTCCGTGTGATTTGAATGTTGAGGACCTGAACCTACATTAAGAGAAGATGTAGCGTAGACTATGTATCAGTAGTTGAAAGATTCTGAGCATGCATGACATGATAAAGCTGAACAAATATATATAACTTAATAGATCATATTGAACAATGATATAATCTGAGCATTATTAAGAAGAGTTTAGGTATTTGGTTAAGGGTTTTTAGGTTAGGGTTTAGAGCTTATGTTTTTCTAAAAAAAATTCGGTCAAGAGTTTTTTTCAATTTGGGATTGTTAAAGATTTTTTAGAATCATTATTGTTTTTACGATATATGATCTCTAAGGGTTTAGGACTTGGGGTTTTAGATTAAGGAATTTTTTTTGGGTTTTTAAGGTTTGTTTTCGAGATTTTTAGTTTTAGGGTTTTAAAGGTTTTTAGGGGTTAGGTTTTATTATGATTTAGGATTTCTTAGAGTTTAGGGCTTCTTAGAGTTTCATAAGGCTTAGGGTTGGGGGTTAATCCCTAAGGTTTAGGGTTTAATTTTCTTAGGACTTGAGTTTAACATTTAAGGTCTCCTAGGTTTTTTTTGGTTCATTTAGGGTGTAGGCTTCAGTGTTTATGTTTTAAAGGTTTAAAGTTTAGGGTTTCTTAGGGTTTAGCCTTAAGGTTTAGGCGGAAGGGTTTAGGGTTTCTTTGGGTATAAGGTCTAAGTATTTATTTAAAGGTTTTTAAGGTTTAGGACTTAAGTTTTTGTTGAATTATTTAGGTTTAGGATTTTAAAAGGGGTTTTCAAAATTGTTATGATTTTTTACTGTTTAGGGGATCGTACGACTTTGGGTTTCTTCGGGTTTAGGGCTTAGGATTTTAAATTTAGAGTTTTTAGGGATTAGGGATATTAAGGGTGTTTTTAGGTTTAGTGTTTTTAAAGGTGTTGTTAGGCTTTAGGGTCTGTTGCTGTTTCATAAGTCCTAGGGTTTCCCTAAGGTTTAGGGTTTCTTAGGGATTTCAAATTTCTTACGTTTAGGCTTTTAAAGGTGTTGATCTAATATGCTTATGATATGCCCACTCAAGGTTAGCTTGGGGTCACTCGTGATCCTAAGTCTCGTGTTACGTCAAGTGGGTAACCTCGGGGAGTGACAAAAACAATGTATGAATTAAAAGCCTCTAAAAGACTTGAGTTGCTGGGACATGCCCCCAACTAACTCATGAAAACTGAAACTAAAATGGAAGACTGAATATAAAACATATAAATCGTCCTAGAAAAATGATGGCTCACCACTGATATTGCTGAATACGAATCGGGAATCGATCTCCGCGTAATCTGAATCTTGAGGACCTGAACCTACATTAAGAGAAGATGTAGCGTAGACTATGTATCAGTAGTTGAAAGATTCTGAGCATGCATGACATGATAAAGCTGAACAAATATATATAACTTAATAGAGCTTATTGAACAATGATATAATCTGAGCATTATTAAGAAGAGTTTAGGTATTTGGTTAAGGGTTTTTAGGTTAGGGTTTAGAGCTTAAGTTTTTCTAAAAAAAAATCGGTCAAGAGTTTTTTTCAATTTGGGATTGTTAACGATTTTTTAGAATCATTATTGTTTTTACGATATATGATCTCTAAGGGTTTAGGACTTGGGGTTTTAGATTAAGGAATTTTTTTTGGGTTTTTAAGGTTTGTTTTCGAGATTTTTAGTTTTAGGGTTTTAAAGGTTTTTAGGGGTTAGGTTTTATTATGATTTAGGATTTCTTAGAGTTTAGGGCTTCTTAGAGTTTCATAAGGCTTAGGGTTGGGGGTTTATCCCTAAGGTTTAGGGTTTAATTTTCTTAGGACTTGAGTTTAACATTTAAGGTCTCCTAGGTTTTTTTTTGTTCATTTAGGGTGTAGGCTTCAGTGTTTATGTTTTAAAGGTTTATAGTGTTTAGGTTTTCTTTGGATTTAGGATTTTTTAGGATTTAGGGCTTCTTAGAGTTTCATAAGGCTTAGGGCTGTGGGTTTATCCCTAAGGTTTAGGGTTTGGGTTTCTTAGGGTTTGAGTTTAACATTTAAGGTCTCCTAGATATTTTTTGGGTCATTTAGGGTTTAGGGTTTAGTGTTTAGGTCTAGGATTTTTCTATGGTTTAGGGTTTAGGTTTGTTAGATTTAAGATTTTTTAAAGTTTTTTTTGTAGTTTTTTAGTGTTTACTTTTCTTAGGATTTAGGATTTCATTGGGTTTAGGGTTTCTTAGAGTTTCATAAGGCTTAGGATTGGGGGTTTATCCCTAAGGTTTAAGGTTTAGGTTTCTTAGGGTTTGAATTGAACATTTAAGGTCTCCTACATTATTTTTTGGGTCATTTAGGGTGTAGGGTTTAGTATTTTAGGTTTAGGGTTTTTCTAGAATAGGGTTTAGGTTTGTTAGGTTTATGATTTTTTAGAGGTTTTCTAGGTTTTAATGTTTTTTATGTTTTTCTTTGTTGTATTTTAGAGTTTTGGGTTTCTTAATGCTTTTTTGGGTTTAGGGTTTGGGGTTTTCTTAGGATTTGGGTTTTGGGCTTATGATTTATAAGAGTTTAGGGTTCAAGGTTTAGAGTTTGGGATTTATGGTTCTTTAGGTTTAGGGGTTTTAAACTTTTTTTTGGGTTTTTTAGGGTTTAGGTTTTCTTAGTGATATTTAGGGTTTAGGTTTTCTTAGTGATTTTTTAGGGTTTAAGGTTTAGGATCATAGGTTTTCTTTGTGATATTTTAGAGTTTAGGGTTTAGGATCATAGGTTTTAGGGTATTATGGTTTATAAGGGTTTATGAGTTAGAGTTTCTTAAGGTTTCTTGGTTTAGGATTTAGGGCTTCGGATTTTAGGTTAAGTGTTTTTTAGAGTTTATGGTTTTTTTTATGTTTATCATTTTTATGATTAAGGTTTTTAAATGAATTTTTTTTGGGTTTTTAAAGTTTGTTTTCGAGATTTTTAGTTTTAGGGTTTTAAAGGTTTTTAGGGGTTAGGTTTTATTATGATTTAGGATTTCTTAGAGTTTAGGGCTTCTTAGAGTTTCATAAGGCTTAGGGTTGGGGGTTTATCCCTAAGGTTTTGGGTTTAATTTTCTTAGGACTTGAGTTTAACATTTAAGGTCTCCTAGGTTTTTTTTGGTTCATTTAGGGTGTAGGCTTCAGTGTTTATGTTTTAAAGGTTTATAGTGTTTAGGTTTTCTTTGGATTTAGGATTTTTTAGGATTTAGGGCTTCTTAGGGATTCTTAGAGTTTCATAAGGCTTAGGGCTGGGGGTTTATCCCTAAAGTTTAGGGTTTGGGTTTTTTAGGGTTTGAGTTTAACATTTAAAGTCTCCTAGATTTTTTTTGGGTCATTTAGGGTTTAGGGTTTAGTGTTTAGGTCTAGGGTTTTTCTATGGTTTAGGGTTTAGGTTTGTTAGATTTAAGATTTTTTAGAGTTTTTTTTGTAGTTTTTTAGTGTTTAGTTTTCTTAGGATTTAGGATTTCTTAGGGTTTAGGGTTTCTTAGAGTTTCATAAGGCTTAGGGTTGGGGGTTTATCACTAACGTTTAAGGTTTAGGTTTCTTAGGGTTTGAATTGAACATTTAAGGTCTCCTACATTATTTTTTTGGGTCATTTAGGGTGTAGGGTTTAGTATTTTAGGTTTAGGGTTTTTCTAGAATAGGGTTTAGGTTTGTTAGGTTTATGATTTCTTAGAGGTTTTCTAGGTTTTAATGTTTTTTAAGTTTTTCTTTGTTGTTTTTTAGGGTTTTGAGTTTCTTAGTGCTTTTTTGGGTTTAGGGTTTGGGGTTTTCTTAGGATTTGGGTTTTGGGCTTATGATTTATAAGAGTTTAGGGTTCAAGGTTTAGAGTTTGGGATTTATGGTTCTTTAGGTTTAGGGGTTTTAAACTTTTTTTTGGGTTTTTGAGGTTTTACGTTTTCTTAGTGATATTTAGGGTTTAGGTTTTCTTAGTGATTTTTTAGGGTTTAGGGTTTAGGATCATAGGTTTTCTTTGTGATATTTTAGGGTTTAGTGTTTAGGATCATAGGTTTTAGGGTATTCTAGTTTATAAGGGTTTATGAGTTAGAGTTTTTTAAGGTTTCTCGGTTTAGGATTTAGGGCTTCGGATTTTAGGTTAAGAGTTTTTTAGAGTTTATGGTTTTTTTTTTATGTTTATCATTTTTATGATTAAGGTTTTTAAAAGTTTTGGGGTTTCTTAGGTATTTTTAAGAAATTGGATTTATTAAGGTTTAGGGTTACGTAGTCCTAATATAGGGTATAGGATTTTATGTCAAGGGTTTTTTCTAGAGCTTATCGTTTTAAAGGGTTCTTTTTCTCAGGTATTATAGTTGTAGGTGTTTAAATGTATTTTAGGGTTTAGGGTTTCTTGGGATTCCATATGGTTTGGGTTTAAGGTTTAGCCCTATTATTTAGAGTTAAGGATTTAGAGTTTCTTATGGTATATTATTTAGCGTTTAAGATTTCTTAGGGGTTGGTTTTTTTAATGGTTTATAGGATATAGGGTTTTGGGTTTAAGATTTTCTAGTGTTTTATTAGATTTAGAGGAATATTTAAGTATAGGGTTTTAAGGTGTTTAGGATTTCTACGGTTTTTTTAACGATTAAGGGGTTCTTAGATCTTAGGGGATTTATAGGGTTTTTAGGGTTTTGGGTTTTTTAAAGTTTAGGGTTTTAAAAGTTTTTTAGGATTTTTTTATTTCATAAAGTTTAGGGTTTCTTAGGGTTTAGCCCTAAGGTTTAGGCGGAAGGGATTAAAATTTCTTTGGGTATAAGGTGTAAGTTTTTAGCTAAGGGATTTTAAGGTTTAAGGCTAAAGTTTTTGTTGAATTTTTTAGGTTGACATTTTAAAAGGGGTTTTCAAGCTTGTTATGATTTTTCACTGTTTAGGGGTTCTTACGGCTTAGGGTTTCTTTGGGTATTATGGCATAGGATTTTAAATTTATAGTTTTTAGGTATTAGGGATTATAAGGGTGTTTTTAGGTTTAGTGTTTTTTAAAGTTGTTTTTAGGCTTTAGGGTTTGTTGGTGTTTCATAAGTCTTGGGGTTAACCTAAAGTTTAGGGTTAACCTAAAGTTTAGTGTTTAGTATTACTTAGGGTTAAGGGTTTGTTAGGGATTTCAGATTTCTTAGGTTTAGGATTTTAAAGGTGTTGATCTAATATGCATATGATATGCCAACTCAATGTGAGCTTGGCATCACTCGTGAGCTTGGCGTCACTCGTGATCCTAGGTCTCGTGTTACGTCAAGTGGGTAACCTCGGGGAGTGACAAAAACAATGTATGAATAAAAGCCCCTAACTGACTAGAGATGTTGGGATATCCCCCCAGCTAACTCTAGCTAAACTGAAACTAAAATGAAAGACTGAATATAAAACGTGTAAATCAACTCGAAAAATGAGGACTCACCAGTGATATTGCTGAATACGGACCGGTAACCGATCTCCGCGTGATCTGAATGATAAGGACCTAAGCCTACATCAAGAGAAGATGTAGCGTAGACTATGTATCAGTAGTTGAAAGATTCTGAGCATGCATGACATGATAAATCTGAACAAATATATGTAATTGAATAGAGCATATTGAACAATGATATAATCTGAACATGATTAAGAAGAGTTTAGGTTTTTGGTTAAGTGTTTTTAGGTTAGGGTTTAGAGCTTTAAGTTTTTCTAAAACAATTCGGTGAAGAGTTTTTTTCAATCTAGGATTGTTAAAGATTTTTTGGGATCATTATTGTGTTTACGATATATGATCTCTAAGGGCTTAGGACTTGGGGTTTTAGATTAAGGAATTTTCTTCGGGTTTTTAAGGTTTGTTTTCGGGATTTTTTGTTTTAGGGTTATAAAGGTTTTTAGTGTTCTGCTTTTCTTAGGATTTAGGATTTCTTAGGGTTTAGGGCTTCTTACAGTTTCATAAGGCTTAGGGTTGGGGGTTTATCCCTAAGGTTTAGGGTTTAAGTTTCTTAGGATTTTCGTTTAACATTTAAGGTCCCCTAGGTTTTTTTTTGGTCCGTTAGGGTGTAGGGTTTAGTGTTTAGGTTTTTAAGGTTTTTAGTGTTTAGCTTTTCTTAGGATTTAGGGCTTCTTAGAGTTTCATAAGGTTTAGGGTTAGGGGTTTATCCCTAAGCTTTAGGGTTTTGGTTTTTTAGGGTTTGAGTTTAACATTTAAGGTCTCCTAGGTTTTTTTTGGGTTATTTAGGGTGTAGGGTTTATTGTTTAGGTTTAGGGTTTTTCTATGGTTTAGAGTTAAGGTTTGTTAGGTTTAATATTTTTTAGGTTTAGAGTTTTTAAAAGGTTTTTTTGTAGTTTTTTAGTGTTTAGTTTTGCTTAGGATTTAGGATTTCTTATGGTTTAGGGCTTCTTTGAGTTTCATAAGTCTTAGGTTTATCCCTAAGGTTTATTGTTTAGGTTTCTTAGGTTTCGAATTGAACATTTAAGGTCTCCTAGGTCTTTTTTCGGTTATTTAAGGTGTAGGGTTTATTGTTTTAAGTTTAGGGATTTTCTAGAATAGGGTTCAGGTTTGTTAGGTTTAAGATTTTTTAGAGGTTTTCTAGGTTTTAATGTTTTTTATGCTTTTCTTTGTTGTTTTTTAGGGTTTTGGGTTTCTTAGTACTTTTTTAGGTTTAGGGTTTGGGTTTTGGGCTTATGATTTTTAGGGGTTTAGGGTTCAAGGTTTAGAGTTTGGGATTTATTGTTCTTTAGGTTTAGGGGTTTTTATGTTTTTTTTTAAAGTTGTTTAGTGTTTAGGTTTTCTTTGTGATTTTTAGGGTTTAGGTTTTCTTAGTGATTTTTTAGGGTTTAGGATCATAGGTTTTAGGGTATTAGGGTTTATAAGGGTTTAAGATTTAGAGTTTCTTAGAGTTTCTTGGTTTAGGATTTAGGGCTTCGGATTTTAGGTTAAGAGTTTTTTAGAGTTTATGGTTTTTTTTTATGTTTATGATTTTTATGATTAATGTTTTTAAATGTTTTAGGGTTTCTTAGGTATTTTTAAGAAATTGGATTTATTAAGATTTAGGGTTACGTAGTCCTAATATTATAGGATTTTAAGTTTAGGCTTTTTTCTAGAGCTTATGGTTTCAAAGGTTTTTTTTTCCGGGTATTATACACTACAAGAAAAACTCTTATTTAAGACCGACATTTAGGGACCAGCTACTAATCCCATCTCTAAAGATATATGTATTGGGACGAGATTATATTCCGGTCCTTATTTGTATACTCTATTGCGAAGATACTCAATCCGGTCCCTAAATAACATATTAACTGGTCCCAAAGTCTAATTCTAAGACTTTTAGCGCGCTACTGCCAACCAAAATTTAATAAAGTATTAAAAAAAAATCACCAAAATTTAGGCGGCAATTTTTTCTACATTATATTATTGAAACTAGCCAAAAAGGAAAAACCTTGTTTTCTAAAAGGTAAAAACGTACAAAGGAAAAATAACTCTTCAGCTGGTCGCAAGTCACAAGCTTCTCTGTATCGATCGATCTCTTCAACATTATTATATCGTTGTTCTTCTTCGCAACTGTCTTCTTCATCAAAGTATTTCCATCACAGCTGCTCAACTCTGTCTTCTTCATCAAAGGATTTCCATCGCAGCTGGTCATCAAAGAGGTAAAATGTATAGTTGCTGCTTATAGTTGCTCGATCGGTGAAACAGATCTTACAAGTTTGCTTCCTCTTCTAATCAAGCTTATGTTGTTTCGAATTTCATAAACTGTATTGATAGATTTTTTATTGTTTTATTTAAGTTACTCTTCTTCTTGTTCTTCCTGTTTTATAACATTAGATAGGTTAAAAGTTTCATAATCTGATATGTTTTCTTATGTACAATCAGTAAAAGATTATTGGGTTGAGTTTCTAATAGTGACTCGTTTTTGTTAACTGTTGTATGTGTCTGAGGATTCAAATTTTGTATAGAGTGCATATTGTATTTGAAAAGTCTAATTATTTTGCCAACAACATATACTACTTTTCTGTCTTTGATGTTGATATTTTGTGAGCGAAATAGGAACTAGACCCGTTCCATGTAACTTTAACAGTAAGATATACTTACATAATTTTAATGTTTCTGTTATAAGTAGGGGAGGCGAGACTCGCAAACAGAATGTTTTGCTTATGAATTTATGTGTTCCAGAAAGTGCAAATTTTTTATCACTATATTGTTACATATTTTTCAGGTCCAAACTTTAACTTTTGACTATTTTTGCAGGTTCAAGATGAAACCATTGAAAATTGAAAATGAGGCCGGTTCTAATATGAAAGTACTATCGTATATACATTTGTCGCGCCTGGTGCTATAGGAAAGGGACGGGGACGAGGGCTTAAATCTTTGGGTGAGAAAGGGAATACACCATCTAAGAGTTTATTGCCTCAATCAAGTGATCTAGCTAAGAAGTACATCAAAGAAATTGAAACAAGTAAGATATTTTGTATTCTATTACTTCAAACCATAAGCAAAATCTTTAATTGTTTTGAAGAGAAAATTCTTTTCCTGCATTCTGTATTTTATCTTGGAGGAGGAGTGTGAAATTTCAACCATTTCCGATGAAAATGACAGAACTTATTGATTTGTAATCTAAAATGTGATTGATTTTTACTTTGTGAGTGATTTTTAGCTAGTTATTTCTCCCTTGTCACCCTTGTTTCACCTAATAACTGCTGATAATACATCACAAATATATCATCCACTTTGTCCAGGTCAGTCTTTACTCTTAAATTCTCATCCGTCAGTTGTGTCACAACTTGTATCAATCTTCTGTATGTGATCACTCAGTAAAAGTACTTGGTGTTGTCGTCCTCAAGCCTAATCCATGTTGTCGTTCTTCTTTAAAGTAAGAAAGATTCTGCCATAATTTATTGACTCCCTCAAATACTTTCCTGTTTGCTACCTTGACTTGGATATCTAAAAGATTCTGATGTAATTTACCTTTCATCTCTAGCAGTCTCAGTTTCAGGAATAATCCCCCCTGCTACATCTATTTGATAGATCTCATCCTCCCCACCTGGATATGTACTAAGGACAACATTGTTGGAGTTTGATCACTCACCCCCTCGTCCAAGAAAGTAGTCCCACAGTCTCCATTTACAAATATCCAATTTGTCTTCGAATAAGCTCTATTGCTTTCTCGCTTATCACTCCAAGTATATTGGTTTCCCCCACCCTTAAAAATATTTTAAATTCAAACAAATGACTGTTTTTTTCTAGGTTCTACAGAGAAGGACAAAGGACAAGGACTTAAAAGGTCTACGATCTTCACTAGTCAAGGAATGCAAACGATTTATAAGAACTCCATGGTTCCTGAGAAAGAGAACATGCAAATTAATCTTTCATTTCCTACATCTGCTATTAAAGTTGAGAAATGCACCCAAGAAGTTGAAACAAGTAAGATATTTCAAACATGTGTTTTTTGCAAATTTGTTGTGGTCTATTTTTTTTTTATAAACTCTTATATTATGTTTAGTGGGTCCAGCCACTATATGAAAGAGACTAGAGCAAACATCTGGATCTTTGAGCTCATCTTTTGAAATTTCTGAATATGAGGCTGATTTTCTTGTAGTGAATGTCAATCATTTTCTATGAAAAATGACTGAACCTATTGATTTAATTGTGTTGAAGAGAAATATTTTTTCCTACTTTCTGTAGTTTTCAGAACTCCTGCAACAGGCAATGAACCTGTCAAAAATACTAAATAAAACACATTCATTATGGCTTACAAAAACTAATGGCTTAATTGGCCATGGAGAGGTTTCAAGGTTTTCCTTATTTTACTCTCGACTATCTAGCTTTCTGAAGTCTAAATTTACTGCAGAAAATAATCTTCTCAGTTTCTGATTTATCTTGCGCGCAATCATGCGTTCATCCAGTTTGGATTTCTCCACTATTGATCCATACAACTGCATGCTGTCAAACATTCTAAATCTACCAGCCCCATAGATTGCAGAATATACTTCACTGCATGAAGACATGAATAATTGCCACTTCCACTACTGACAAAAGTTAAGAATAGTAATAGGTATATACAATCCTACTAGGTGTCTAAACCTATCAGCCTCATATATATATGAATAATTGTCACTATCAGCCCCTAATAGGTATCATTGTAGTGCCCTCTAAGATCAACATAGCTCCTTGTGATTGAGTATTCACCTCCCTTAGATGATAGAGGCAGTCCTAAGCATCTGATAGTGAATTTTCCCAGTGTAAATCCAGTCCTTAACAGTAGCTCATACTTCACCTGATCTTTCACTTCAGCTACAAACTTTTTAATCACAAACAAATGACTTTTTTTTCAGGTTCTATGGAGAAGGACAGAGGACAAGGACTTAAAAAGTCTACCATCTTCACTAGTCAAGGAATGCAAACGATTTATAAGAACTCCACGGTTGAGAAATGCACCCAAGAAGTTGAAACAAGTAAGATGTTTTCAAACATGTATTTTATATAAATTTGTTATGTTTTCAATTTTTTTGATGAACTCTTATATTACGTTTAGTGCGTCCAGCTGCTATAAGAAAGGGACTAGAGAAAAGATCTGGATCTTTGAGCTCACCTTTAGGAATTTCTGAATCTGAGGTGGGATCTTTTAACAAGAGTGTTGTTTGTGCTAATCAACATATGCAAACTCCTTCTAAAAGCACAAAACTGAGTTCTACCTCCTCCTCTAGTCAAGAAATAAGAAAAATGAAAAATATTGTTCTTGAGAAAGAGGATATGCAAACCAATGTTTCGTTGTCTCCAACTATTAATCAAGTTATGAAGCACTCTCAAACAACAGAAAAAGGTATGATATCTTAAATTCATATATTATTAAGTTTTTGAATTGAGTTTGATTTCTATAGTTATTTTCAAATTTCCTGCACAGTAAGCAACATAACTTTGCTACCAGCTTCTCTGTTTTAGATTGGCGATAAAACTCCTTCTTTGTTGCTTCCTTGTATCAACCCGTAAGTGTCTGCCAAAATTCTTGTACTTATATATCTTGGACATCCCCTCAATCTTTATGGCAGTCGCAAGGGCCGCAGAAATGTTGAAAGAAAAACCTTTCTCGTATACTTACAACAGAAGCCGCTATTAGAGGTATCGAGAGGAAAGCCAACTCAGAAAAGTACACTAATCTTTGGCCCAACACAGTTTTGGAGGCTCTCCATGATGCTATTAGCTAGGGACAATCGCTGCGACTCTGCTCTTAAGGTTCCATTCCTTCATCCATCTCGCCTTTTACAATATGAAGAAGCTTGAAAAAACAGTTCACTCCAATTGAATAAACTGTTTCAGATTGTTTTTTCATTCCTCCGATGAATTCTAGGACAACTGCTCAATTATAGAGCTTAAAGACTCAATTCATTTTTGTTGTTAAGGTTCCTTGTGTCTCCAGTATATAAGCTTCTGATTCATGTTATAAAATTTCAAGTAGTGGTCTTACCCTATTGCTCTTTTAGCAACAAGAATGCTCCACGTGATTGGGCAATTGACTGATGAAGCATTCTACTGTTTCAATAACATGAACATACACAAATTACTAATACCAAATATTACAAGGTTCAAATACAAATGAAATGCAATTTATTTTTTCTCAATTCATAGTAATACATGACTAATCTTGCATGTGTATCTGTTATTTTCATTCAGCTCCGATGATTTAGATTGGCCATAAAATTCCTTCTCTGTTGTTTCCTTGTATCAACTCGTAAGTGTCCGTCAAAATTCTTGTTCTTATATCTTGGATATCGCCTCAATCTTCATGGCTGTCCCAATGCGTTTGTATCACTGTTGTTAATTTATCTACACCTGTGCAACAAAGGCTATAGCCTAAACTATTATTGTCACATACAGTTTTCTTTAATTTGTTACAAAATCAGCTAATTAAGTTTCACTTCCAAATTGTTCATCCAAATTGTCTCTTAAGCTATCTTTTCTATCCATTTATTTCTAATTTTTACTAAACGTTAGTTAGGTGTGGTTCTCCAAAATAGATGTTGGTTTCTTGATTGATGTATCTGAAAGTGTTTCTAATAGATTTTTTTCTTATTTCTTGCAGGTTTTGTAGATGTTTTTGGATATCACATGACAAAGACTAAACTTTATGTTTTTTGCCCAACTTTTGTTCATTCTTCAGTGAATTATAGCTTGGAAGATGCACCAACTCATTCTTACTTTGCTATGAATGTTATGCAAAACCTTGGATGTTATCTCAGTTTTTTGGTTTCTTAATTAAGAAAATATTGAAACTTACATCTTGTGATGCTCACAAATTTATTATATATAATCAATTGCACTCTTTATTTCTATTGCCCTGCAAACCTTTCTATATCTTCTTTTGTATCCAGATTTTTAGTTGTGTAATTAATTTGATATTTTGTTAGATTCTTGTGATATCAATGGCTGTAGGATCAATGGTGATTCGTTTTAAAGCTATTTTAGGACCAGGTTGTTGTTTGTCCCTAAAACTACTTTAGGACCAGTTTGTTATTGTTGCAACAACTATTCTAGGAGCAGATTGTTAATGGTCTCTAAGGTTATTCTAGGACCAGATCACACTCATCTCTAAAGAGTTATTGGGACTAGGTTGCGGAAGGTCGCAAAAGAGGATTAACGACCTGAAAACCAAAATGTCAATGGTCCATTTGAGACTAGATATGCAGTCTCTAAAAGTGATTCACGACCAGCATTTTTTCTCGTCTCAAAGACATTCAGGGACCAGTTTTTGAACTTGTCCTTAGTGACCAGTAGCGACGGCACTTTCTAGGACGAGTGGCAACCAGGTTTTTCTGGTCTCGATTGCTCTTTTGGGACCAGATTTCAACTTTCAGGGACTAGATTTCCCTTCCTTAGAGGCTGATTTTCTTGTAGTGATAGTTGTAGGTGTTTAAATGGATTTAAGGGTTTAGGGTTTCTTAGGATTCCATATGGTTTGGGTTTAAGGTTTAGCCCTATGATTTAGAGTTAAGGATTTAGAGTTTCTTAGGGTATATTATTTAGCGTTTAAGATTTCTTAGGGTTTGGTTTTTTAAAGGGTTTTTAGGATATAGGGTTTTGGGCTTAAGATTTTATAGTGTTTTATTAGGTTTAGAGGAATATTTAAGTATAGGGTTTTAAGGTGTTTAAGATTTCTATGGTATTTTAACGATTAAGGGGTTCTTAGATCTGAGGGGATTTATAGGGTTTTTAGGGTTTTGGGTTTTTAAAAGTTTAGGGTTTTAAAAGTTTTTTAGGGTTTATTTTATTTCATAGAGTTTAGGGTTTCTTAGGGTTTAGCCCTAAGGTTTAGGCAGAAGGGTTTAAAATTTCTTTGGGTATAAGGTGTAAGTTTTTATCCAAGGGATTTTAAGGTTTAAGGCTAAAGTTTTTGTTGAATTTTTTAGGTTTAGCATTTTAAAAGGGGTTTTCAAGATTGTTATGATTTTTTACTGTTTAGGGGTTCTTACGGCTTAGGGTTTCTTTGGGTATTATGGCATAGAATTTTAAATTTATAGTTTTTAGGGATTAGGGATTATAAGGGTGTTTTTAGGTTTAGTGGTTTTTAAAGTTGTTTTTTGGCTTTAGGGCTTGTTGGTGTTTCATTAGTCTTGGGGTTAACCTAAAGTTTAGGGTTTAGTATTACTTAGGGTTAAGGGTTTGTTAGGGATTTCAAATTTCATAGGTTTAGGATTTTAAAGGTGTTGATCTAATATGCATATGATATGCCAACTCAAGGTGAGCTTGGCGTCACTCGTGATCCTAGGTCTCGTGTTACGTCAAGTGGGTAACCTCGGGGAGTGACAACAACAATGTATGAATAAAAGCCCCTAACTGACTAGAGATGTTGGGACATCCCCCAGCTAACTCTAGCAAAACTGAAACTAAAATGAAAGACTGAATATAAAACGTGTAAATCATCATCGAAAACGAGGATTCACCACTGATATTGCTGAATACGGATCGATAACCGATCTCCGCATGATCTGAATGGTAAGGACCTGAACCTACATCAAGAGAAGATGTAGCGTAGACTATGTATCAGTAGTTGAAAGATTCTGAGCATGCATGACATGATAAATCTGAAAAAATATCTGTAACTGAATAAAGCATATTGAACAATGATATAATCTGAACATGATTAAGAAGAGTTTAGGTTTTTGGTTAAGGGTTTTTAGGTTAGGGTTTAGAGCTTCAGTTTTTCTAAAAAAAATTTGGTCAAGAGTTTTTTTCAATCTAGGATTGTTAAAGGTTTTTTGGGATCATTATTGTTTTTACGATATATGATCTCTAAGGGTTTAGGACTTGGGGTTTTAGATTAAGGAATTTTCTTAGGATTTTTAAGGTTTGTTTTCGGGATTTTTTGTTTTAGGGTTATAAAGGTTTTTAGTGTTTTGCATTTCTTAGGATTTAGGATTTCTTAGGGTTTAGGGCTTCTTACAATTTCATAAGGATTAGGGTTGGGGGTTTATCCCTAAGGTTTAGGGTTTAAGTTTCTTAGGATTTGAGTTTTACATTTAAGGTCCCTAGGTTTTTTTTGGGTCCGTTAGGGTGTAGCGTTTAGTGTTTAGGTTTTTAAGGTTTTTAGTGTTTAGCTTTTCTTAGGATTTAGGGCTTCTTAGAGTTTCATAAGGTTTAGGGTTAGGGGTTTATCCCTAAGGTTTAGGGTTTTGGTTTTTTAGGGTTTGAGTTTAACATTTAAGGTCTCCTAGGTTTTTTTTTGGGTCATTTAGGGTGTAGGGTTTAGTGTTTAGGTTTAGGGATTTTCTATGGTTTAGAGTTAGGTTTGTTAGGTATAATATTTTTTAGGTTTAGAGTTTTTAAAGGTTTTTTGTAGTTTTTTAGTGTTTAGTTTTGCTTAGGATTTAGGATTTCTTATGGTTTAGGGCTTCTTAGAGTTTTATAAGTCTTAGGTTTATCCCTAAGGTTTAGGGTTTAGGTTTCTTAGGTTTCGAATTGAACATTTAAGGTCTCCTAGGATTTTTTTGGGTCATTTAAGGTGTAGGGTTTATTGTTTTAAGTTTAGGGATTTTCTAGAATAGGGTTCAGGTTTGTTAGGTTTAAGATTTTTTAGAGGTTTTCTAGGTTTTAATGGTTTTTATGCTTTTCTTTGTTGTTTTTTAGGGTTTTGGGTTTCTTAGTACTTTTTAGGTTTAGGGTTTGGGGCTTTCTTAGGGTTTGGGTTTTGGGTCTTATGATTTTTAAGGGTTTTGGTTCAAGGTTTAGAGTTTGGGATTTATTGTTCTTTAGGTTTAGGGTTTTAAGTTTTTTTTCTTAGGTTTTTTGAAGTTTAGGTTTTCTTGTGATTTTTTGGGGTTTAGGTTTTTAGTGATTTAGGTTTTAGGGTATTAGGGTTTATAAGGGTTTAAGATTTAGAGTTTCTGAAGGTTTCTTGGTTTAGGATTTAGGGCTTCGGATTTATAGGTTAAGAGTTTTTTAGAGTTTATGGTTTTTTTTATGTTTATGTTTTATGATTAAGGTTTTTAAATGTTTCAGGGTTTCTTAGTTTTTTAAGAATTTGGATTTCTTAAGATTTAGGGTTACGTAGGCTAATAAAGGGCATAGGATTTTAAGTTTAGGGTTTTTTGTAGGTTTATGGTTTTAAAGGGTTTTTTCGGTATTATAGTTGTAGGTGTTTCAATGGATTTTAGGTTTAGGGTTTCTGAGGATTCCATATGGTTTGGGGTTTAAGGTTTAGCCCTATGATTTAGAGTTAAGGATTTAGAGTTTCTTGGGTATATTATTTAGCGTTTAGGATTTCTTAGGATTTCGTTTTTTAAGGGTTTTAGGATTTAGGGTTTTGGGCTTAAGATTTTCTAGTGTTTTATTAGGTTTAGAGGAATTTTTAGGTTTAGGGTTTTAAGGTGTTTAGGATTCCTATGGTTTTTTAACGATTAAGGGGTTGTTAGATCCTAGCGGATTTATAGGGAATTTAGGGTTTTGGGTTTTTGAAAGTTTAGGGTTTTAAAAATTTTTAGGGTTATTTTTATTTCTTAAAATTTAGGATTTCTTATGGTTTAGCCCTAAGGTATAGGCGGAAGGGTTTAGGGTTTCTTTGGGTATAAGGTCAAGTTTTTATTTAAGGGTTTTTAAGGTTTAGGGCTTAAGTATTTGTTGAATTTTTTAGGTTTAGGATTTTAAAAGGGGTTTTCAAGATTGTTATGATTTTTCACTATTTAGGGGTCCTTACGGCTTAGGGTTTTTTGGGTATAGGGCTAGGATTTTAAATTTAGAGTTTTTAGGGATTAGAATTATAAGGGTGTTTTTAGTTAGTTTTTAGGCTTTAGGGTTTGTTGGTGTTTCATAAGTCTTGGGGTTTCCCTAATGTTTAGGGTTTAGTATTTCTTAGGTTTAGGGTTTCTTAGGGATTTTAGATTTCTTAGGTTTAGGCTCTTCAAGGTGTTGATCTAATATGCTTATGATATGCCAACTCAAGGTTATCTTGGGTCACTCGTGATCTTAGGTCTCGTGTTACGTCAAGTGGGTAACCTCGGGGAGTGACAAAAACAATGTATGAATAAAAGCCTCTAACTGACTACTGATGCGGGACATGCCCCAGCTAACTCTAGCAAAACTGAAACTAAAATGAAAGACTGAATATAAAACATGTAAATCGTCCTCGAAAAAGGAGGACTCACCACTTATATTGCTGAATACGGATCAGGAACCGATCTCCGCGTGATTGAATCCTAAGGACTGAACCTACATCAAGAGAAGATGTAGCATAAACTATGTATCAGTAGTTGAAAGATTTTGAACATGCATGACATGATAAAGCTGAACAAATATATATAACTAATAGAACAAATGAACAATGATATAATCTGAACATGATTAAGAAGAGTTTAGGTATTTGGTTAAGGGTTTTTAGGTTAGGGTTTAGAACTTATGTTTTTTTTAAAAGAATATGGTCAAGAGTTTTTTTCAATTTAGGATTGTTAAAGATTTTTAGGATCATTATTATTTTTATGATATATGAGCTATAAGGTCTTAGGACTTGGGGTTTTAGATTAAGGATTTTTTTTTAGGGTTTTTAAGGTTTGTTTTCGGAGATATTTAGTTTTAAGGTTTTAAAGGTTTTTAGTGTTTAGCTTTTCTTAGGATTTAAGATTTCTTAGGGTTTAGGGCTTCTTATAGTTTCATAATTCTTATGGTTGGGGTTTATCCCTAAGGTTTAGGGTTTAAGTTTCTTAGGATTTGAGTTTAACATTTAACGTCTCCTAGGTTTTTTTGGGTCGTTTAGGGTGAAGGGTTTAGTGTTTAGGTTTTAAAGGTTTTTAGTGTTTAGCTTTTCTTAGGATTTAGGACTTCTTAGGGATTCTTAGAGTTTCATAAGGGTTAGGGTTGGGTGTTTATCCCTAACGTTAAGGTTTGGGTTTCTTAGGGTTTGAGTTTAACATTAAAGGCTCCTAGGTTTTTTTTTGGATCATTTAGGGTGTTGGGTTTAGTGTTTAGGTTTAGGGTTTTTCTATGGTTTAGGGTTTGGGTTGTTAGATTTAGAGTTTTTTAAAATTTTTTTGTAGTTTTTTGAGTGTTTAGTTTTTCTTAGGATTTAAGATTTCTTAGGGTTTAGGGCTTCTTACAGTTTCATAAGGTTTAGGGATGGGGGTTTATCCCTAAGGTTTAGGGTTTAGGTTTCTAAGGGTTTGAATTGAACATTTAAGGTTTCCTAGGTATTTTTTGGGTCATTTAGGGTGTTGGGTTTAGTGTTTTAGGTTTACAGTTTTTCTAGAATAGGGTTTAGGTTTGTTGGTTTAAGATTTTTTAGAGGTTTTCTACGTTTTAATGTTTTTTAAGTTTTTCTTTGTTGTTTTTTACGACTTTGTGTTTCTTAATGCTTTTTTGGGTTTAGGGTTTGGGTTTTGGGCTGATGATTTTTAAGGGTTTAGGGTTCAAAGTTTAGAGTCTGAGATTTATGGTTCTTTAGGTTTAGGGGTTTTTAAGTTTTTTTTTTTTTTTTAGGTTTTTTAGGGTTTAGGTTTTCTTAGTGCTTTTTAGGGTTTAGGTTTTCTTAGTGATTTTTCAAGTTTTAGGGTATTATGGTTTATAAGGGTTTAAGATTTAGAGTTTCTTAGGGTTTCTTGGTTGAGGATTTAGGGCTTCGGATTTTAGGTTACGTGTTTTTTAGAGTTTATGGTTTTTTTTATGTTTATGATTTTTATTATTAAGGTTTTTAAATGTTTTAGGGTTTCTTAGGTAATTTTAAGAAATTGGATTTATTAAGATTTAGGGTTACGTAGTCCTAATATAGGGTATAGGATTTTAAGTTTAGGGTTTTTTCTAGGGTTTATGGTTTTAAAGGATTTTGTTTTTCGCTATTATAGTTTTAGGTGTTTAAATGGATTTTAGGGTTTAGGGTTTCTTAGGTATACCATATGGTTTGGGTTTAAGGTTTAGCCCTATGATTTAGAGTTTCTTAGCGTTTAGGATTTCTTAGGGTTTGGTTTTTTTAAGGGTTTTTAGGGTTTAGGGTTTTGGGCTTAAGATTTTCTAGTGTTCTATTTAGGTTTAGAGTAATATTTAGGTTTAGGGTTTTAAGGTGTTTAGGATTTCTATATTTTTTTAACGATTAAGGGGTTGTTAGATCTTTGGGGATTTATAGGGTTTTTAGGGTTTTGGGTTCTTAAAAGTTTAGGGTTTTAAAAGTCTTTTAGGGTTTTTTTTTATTTCTTAAAGTTTAGGGTTTCTTAGGGTTTAGCCTTAAGGTTACCCGGAAGGGTTTAGGGTTTCTTTGGTATTTTTAAGAATTTAGATTTCTTAAGATTTAGGGTTACGTAGGCCTAATATAGGGCATAGGATTTTAAGTTTAGGGTTTTTTCTAGGGCTTATGGTTTCAAGGGTTTTTCTTTCCGGGTAGTATAGTTGTAGGTGTTTAAATGGATTTTAGGGTTTAGGGTTTCTTAGGATTCCATATGGTTTGGGGTTTAAGGTTTAGCCCTATGATTTAGAGTTAAGGATTTAGAGTTTCTTAAGGTATATTATTTAGCGTTTAGGATTTCATAGGGTTTGGTTTTTTTAAGGGTTTTTAGGATTTAGGGTTTTGGGCTTAAGATTTTATAGTGTTCTGTTAGGTTTAGAGTAATATTTAGGTATAGGGTTTTAAGGTGTTTAGGATTTCTATTTTTTTTAACGATTAAGGGGTTCTTAGATCTTAGGGGATTTATAGGGTTTTTAGGGTTTTGGGTTTTTAAAAGTTCAGGGTTTTAAAAGTTTTTTAGGGTTTCTTTTAATTCATAAAGTTTAGGGTTTCTTAGGGTTTAGCCCTAAGGTTTAGGCGGAACGGTTTAAAATTTCTTTGGGTATAAGCTCTAAGTTTTTATTCAAGGGTTTTTAAGGTTTAAGGCTTAAGTTTTTATTGAATTTTTTAGGTTTAGGATTTTAAAAGGGGTTTTCAAGATTGTTATGATTTGTTACTGTTTAGGGGTTCTTACGGCTAAGGGTTTCAATTTTAGAGTTTTTAGGAATTAGGGATAATAAGGAGGTTTTAGGTTTAGTGTTTTTAAAGGTGTTTTTAGGGTTTAGGGTTTGTTGGTGTTTCATTAGTCTTGGGGTTACCCTAAAGTTTAGGGTTTAGTATTTCTTAGGGTTTAGGGTTTGTTATGGATTTCAGATTTCTTAGGTTTAGGCTTTTAAAGGTGTTGATCTAATATGCAAATGATATGCTAACTCAAGGTGAGCTTGGGGTCAATCGTGATCCTAGGTCTCGTGTTACGTTAAGTGCGTAACCTCGGGGAGTGACAAAAACAATGTATGAATAAAAGCCCTTAACTGACAAGAGATGCTAGGACATGCCCCCAGCTAACTCTAGAAAAACTGAAACTAAAATGAAATACTGAATATAAAACATGTAAATCATCCTCAAAAAACGAGGACTCACCACTGATACTGCTGAATATGGATCGGTAACCGATCTCCGCGTTATCTGAATGCTAAGGACCTGAACATACATCAACAGAAGATGTAGCGTAGACTATGTATCAATAGTTGAAAGATTCTGAGCATGCATGACATGATAAATTTAAACAAATATATATAATTGAATAGAGCATATTGAATAATGATATAATCTGAACATGATTAAGAAGAGTTTAGGTATTTGGTTGAGGGTTTTTAGGTTAGGGTTGAGAGCTTAAGTGTTTCGAAAAAAAATTCGGTCAAGAGTTTTTTTCAATCTAGGATTGTTAAAGATTTTTTAGGATCATTATTATTTTTACGATATTGATCTCTAAGGGCTTAGGGTATATTATTTAGCGTTTAGGATTTCTTAGGATTTCATTTTTTTAAGGGTTTTTAGGATTGAGGGTTTTGGGCTTAAGATTTTCTAGTGTGTTATTAGGTTTAGAGGAATTTTTAGGTTTAGGGTTTTAAGGTGTTTAGGATTCCTATGGTTTTTTAACTATTAAGGGGTTCTTAGATCCTAGGGGATTTATAGGGATTTTAGGGTGTTAGGAATTTGAAAGTTTAGGGTTTTAAAAGATTTTTAGGGTTTTTTTTATTTCTTAAAGTTTAGGATTTCTTATGGTTTAGCCCTAAGGTTTAGGCGGAAGGGTTTAGGATTTCTTTGGGTATAAGGTCTAAGTTTTTATTTAAGGGTTTTTAAGGTGTAGGGCTTAAGTTTTTGTTGAATTTTTTAGGTTTAGGATTTTAAAAGGGGTTTTCAAGATTGTTATGATTTTATACTATTTAGGGGTTCTTACAACTTAGGGTTTATTTGGGTTTAGGGCTTAGGATTTTAAATTTAGAGTTTTTAGAAGTTAGGGATTTTAAGCGTGCTTTTAGGTTTAGTGTTTTTAAAGGCATTTTTAGGCTTTACGGTTTGTTGGTGTTTCATAAGTCTTGGGGTTTCCCTAAGGTTTAGGGTTTAGTGTATCTTATGGTTTAGGGTTTCTTAGGGATTTCAGATTTCTTAGGTTTAGGCTTTTAAAGGTGCTGATCTAATATGCTTATGATATGCCAACTCAAGGTTAGCTTGGGGTCACTCGTGATCCTAGGTCTCGTGTTACATCAACTAGGTAACCTCGGGGAGTGATAAACTATGTATGAATAAAAGCCTCTAACTGACTAGATATGCTGGGACATGTCCCCAGCTAACTCTAGCAAAACTGAAACTAAAATGAAAGACTGAATATAAAATATGTAAATCGTCCTCGAAAAAAGAGGACTTACCACTTATATTGTTGAATACGAATCAGGAACCGATCTCCGCGTGTTCTGAATCCTGAGGACCTGAACTTACATCAAGAGAAGATGTAGCTTAGACTATGTATCAGTAGTTGAAAGATTTTGAGCACTCATGAGATGATAAAGCTGAACAAATATATACAACTGAATAGAGCATATTGAACAATGATATAATCTGAACATGATTAAGAAGAATTTAGGAAAGTTAAGGGTTTTTAGGTTAGGGTTTAGAGCTTAAGTTTTTCTAAAAAAAAATCGGTCAAGAGTTTTTTTTTTTTTTAGGATTGTTAAAGATTTTTAAGGATCATTATTGTTTTTACGATATATGAGCTATAAGGGTTTAGGACTTTGGGTTTTAGATTAAAGATTTTTTTTAGGGTTTTTTAAAGTTTGTTTTCTGGATGTTTAGTTTTCGCGTTTTAAACGTTTTTAGTGTTTAGCTTATCTTAGGATTTAGGATTTCTTAGGGTTTAGGGCTTCTTATAGTTTCATAAGGCTTATGGTTGGGGGTTTATCCCTAAGGTTTAGGGTTTAAGTTTCTTAGAATTGGAGTTTAACATTTAAGGTCTCCTAGGTTTTTTTTGGGTCATTTAGGGTGTAGGATTTAGTGTTTAGGTTTTAAAGGTTTTTAGTGTTTAGCTTTTCTTAGGATTTAGGGCTTCTTAGAGTTTCATAAGGCATAGGGTTGGGTGTTTATCCCTAATGTTTAGGGTTAGGGTTTCTTAGGGTTTGAGTTTAACATTTAAGGTCACCTAGGTTTTTTTTAGATCATTTAGGGTGTAGGGTTTAGTGTTTAGGTTTAGGGTTTTTCTATGGTTTAGGATTTAGGTTTGTTAGGTTTATGATTTTTTAGGTTTAGAGTTTTTAATTTTTTTTTTTGTAGTTTTTTAGTGTTTAGTTTTTCTTAGGATTTAGGATTTCTTAGGGTTTAGGGCTTCTTACAGTTTCATAAGGCTTAGGGTTGGAGGTTTATCCCTAAGGTTTAGAGTTTAGGTTTCTTAGGGTTTGAATTGAACATTTAAGGTTTCCTAGGTTTTTTTTGGATCATTTAGGGTGTAGGGTTTAGTGTTTTAGGTTTAGGGTTTTTCTAGAATAGGTTTAAGGTTTGTTAGGTTTAGGATTTTTTAGAGGTTTTCTACGTTTTAATGTTTTTTAAGTTTTTCTTTGTTGTTTTTAAGAGTTTTGGGTTTCTTAGTGCTTTTTTGGATTTAGGGTTTGAGATTTTCTTAGGGTTTGGGTTTTGGGCTTATGATTTTTAAGGATTTAGGGTTCAAGGTTTAGAGTTTGGGATTTATTGGTCTTTAGGTTTAGGGGTTTTTAATTTTTTTTTTTATGTTTTTTAGTTTTTAGGTTTTCTTTATGATTTTTATGGTTTAGGTTTTCTTAGTGATTTTTTAGGGTTTAGGATCATAGGTTTTAGGGTATTAAGGTTTATAAGGGTTTAAGATTTAGAGTTTCTTAGAGTTTCTAGGTTTAGGATTTAGGGCTTCGGATTTAAGGTTAAGAGTTTTTTAGAGTTTATGGTTTTTTTTTATGTTTATGATTTTTATGATTAAGGTTTTTAAATGTTTTAGGGTTTCTTAGGTATTTTTAAGAAATTGGATTTATTAAGATTTAGGGTTACATAGTCCTAATATAGGGTATAGGATTTTAAGTTTAGGGTTTTTTCTAGGGCTTATGGTTTTAAAGGGTTTTTTTTTTTGGGAATTATAGTTGTAGGTGTTTAAATGGATTTTAGGGTTTAGGGTTTCTTAGGATTCCATATGGTTTGGGTTTAAGGTTTAGCCCTATGATTTAGAGTTTCTTAGGGTATATTATTTAGCGTTTAAGATTTCTTAAGGTTTGGTTTTATTAAGGGTTTTTAGGATATAGGATTTTGGGCTTAAGATTTTCTAGTGTTTTATTAGGTTTGGAGGAATATTTAAGTATAGGGTTTTAAGGTGTTTAGGATTTCTATGGTATTTTAACGATTAAAGGGTTCTTAGATCTTAGGGGATTTATAGGGTTTTTAGGGTTTTGGGTGTTTAAAAGTTTTTTAGGGTTTCTTTTATTTCCTAAAGTTTAGGGTTTCTTAGGGTTTAGCCCTAAGGTTTAGGCGGAAGGGTTTAAAATTTCTTTCAGTAGAAGGTGTAAGTTTTTATCCAAGGGATTTTAAGGTTTAAGGCTAAACTTTTTGTTGAATTTTTTAGGTTTAGCATTTTAAAAGGGGTTTTCAAGATTGTTATGATTTTTTACTGTTTAGGGGTTCTTACGGCTTAGGGTTTCTTTGGGTATTATGGGTTAGGATTTTAAATTTAGAGTTTTTAGAGAGTAGAGATTATAAGGGTGTTTTTAGGTTTAGAGTTTTTTAAAGTTGTTTTTAGGCTTTAGGGTTTGTTGGTGTTTCATAAGTCTTGGGGTTAACCTAAAGTTTAGGGTTTAGTATTACTTAGGGTTAAGGTTTGTTAGGGATTTCACATTTCTTAGGTTTAGGATTTTAAAGGTGTTGATCTAATATGCATATGATATGCCAACTCAAGGTGAGCTTGGCGTCACTCGTGATCCTAGGTCTCGTGTTACGTCAAGTGGGTAACCTCGGGGAGTGACAAAAATAATGTATGAATAAAAGCCCCTAACTGACTAGAGATGTTGGGACATCCCCTCAGCTAACTCTAGCAAAACTGAAACTAAAATGAAAGACTGAATATAAAACGTGTAAATCATCCTAGAAAAACGAGGACTCACCACTGATATTGCTGAATACGGATCGGTAACCGATCTCCGCGTGATGTGAATGCTAAGGACTTGAACCTACATCAACAGAAGATGTAGCGTAGACTATGTATCAGTAGTTGAAAGATTCTGAGCATGCATGACATGATAAATCTAAACAAATATATGTAACTGAATAGAGCATATTGAACAATGATATAATCAGAACATGATTAAGAAAAGTTTAGGTTTTTGGTTAAGGGTTTTTAGGTTAGGGTTTAGAGCTTAAGTTTTTCTAAAAAAAATTCGATCAAGAGTTTTTTTCAATCTAGGATTGTTAAAGATTTTTTGGGATCATTATTGTGTTTACGATATATGATCTCTAAGGGCTTACGACTTGGGGTTTTAGATTAAGGAATTTTCTTAGGGTTTTTAAGGTTTGTTTTCGGGATTTTTAGTTTTAGGGTTATAAAGGTTTTTAGTGTTTTGCTTTTCTTAGGATTTAGGATTTCTTAGGGTTTACGGCTTCTTACAGTTTCATAAGGCTTAGGGTTGGGGGTTTATCCCTAAAGTTTAGTGTTTAAGTTTCTTAGGATTTGAGTTTAACATTTAAGGTCCCCTAGGTTTTTTTTGGGTCCGTTAGGGTGTAGGGTTTAGTGTTTAGGTGTTAAAGGTTTTTAGTGTTTAGCTTTTATTAGGATTTAGAGCTTCTTACAGTTTCATAAGGTTTATGGTTAGGGGTTTATCCCTAAGGTTTAGGGTTTTGGTTTTTTAGGGTTTGAGTTTAACATTTAAGGTCTCCTAGGTTTTTTTGGGTCATTTAGGGTGTAGGGTTTAGTGTTTAGGTTTAGGGTTTTTAAAGGTTTTTTTGTAGTTTTTTAGTGTTTAGTTTTGCTTAGGATTTAGGATTTCTTATGGTTTAGGGCTTCTTAGAGTTTCATAAGTCTTAGGTTTATCCCTAAGGTTTAGGGTTTAGGTTTCTAAGGTTTCGAATTGAACATTTAATGTCTCCTAGGTCTTTTTTCGGTCATTTAAGTGTAGGGTTTATTGTTTTAAGTTTAGGGATTTTCTAGAATAGGGTTCAGGTTTGTTAGGTTTAAGATTTTTTAGAGGTTTTCTAGGTTTTCATTTATTTTTATGCTTTTCTTTGTTGTTTTTTAGGGTTTTGGGTTTCTTAGTACTTTTTTAGGTTTAGGGTTTGGGGCTTTCTTAGGGTTTGGGTTTTGCGCTTATGATTTTTAAGGGATTAGGGTTCAAGGTTTAGAGTTTGGGATTTATTGTTCTTTAGGTTTAGGGGTTTTTCAGTTTTTTTTTTATGTTTTTTAGTGTTTAGGTTTTCTTTGTGATTTTTAGGGTTTAGGTTTTCTTAGTGATTTTTTAGGGTTTAGGATCATACGTTTTAGGGTATTAGGGTTTATAAGGGTTTAAGATTTAGAGTTTCTTAGAGTTTCTTGGTTTAGGATTTAGGGCTTCGGATTTTAGGTTAAGAGTTTTTTAGAGTTTATGGTTTTTTTTTATGTTTATGATTTTTATGATTAAAGTTTTTAAATGATTTAGGGTTTCTTAGGTATTTTTAAGGAATTGGATTTATTAAGATTTAGGGTTACGTAGTCCTAATATAGGGTATAGGATTTTAAGTTTAGGGTTTTTTCTAGGGCTTATGGTTTTAAAGGGTTTTTTTTTCCGGGTATTATAGTTGTAGGTGTTTAAATGGATTTTAGCGTTTAGGGTTTCTTAGGATTCCATATGGTTTGGGTTTAAGGTTTAGCCCTATGATTTAGAGTTTCTTAGGGTATATTATTTAGCGTTTAAGATTTCTTAGGGTTTGGTTTTTTTAAGGGTTTTTAGGATATAGGGTTTTGGGCTTAAGATTTTCTAGTGTTTTATTAGGTTTAGAGTAATATTTAGGTTTAGGGTTTTAAGGTGTTTAGGATTTCTATGGTTTTTTAACGATTAAGGGGTTCTTAGATCTTAGGGGATTTATAGGGTTTTTAGGGTTTTGGGTTTTTAAAAGTTTATGGTTTTAAAAGTCTTTTAGGTTTTTTTTTATTTCTTAAAGTTTAGGGTTTCTTAGGGTTTAGCCTTAAGGTTTAGGAGGGAGGGTGGGTGTAGGGTTTCTTTGGGTATAAAGTCTAAGTATTTATTTAAGGGTTTTTAAGGTTTAGGGCTTAAGTTTTTGTTGAATTTTTTAGGTTTAGGATTTTGAAAGGGGTTTTCAAGATTGTTATGATTTTTTACTCTTTAGGGGTTCTTACAGTTAATGGTTTCTTTGGGTTTAGGGCTTGGGATTTTAAATTTAGTGTTTTTAGGGATTATGGATTTTAATGGTGTTTTTAGGTTTAGTGTTTTTAAAGGTGTTTTTAAGCTTTAGGGTCTGTTAGTGTTTCATAAGTCCTGGGGTTTCCCTAGGGTTAAGGGTTTGTTAGGGATTTCAGATTTCTTAGGTTTAGGCTTGTAAAAGTGTTGAACTAATATGCTTATGATATGCCAACTCAATGTTAGCTTGGGGTCACTCGTGATGATAGACCTCGTGTTACGTCAAGTGGGTAACCTCGGGGAGTGACAAAAACAATGTATGAATAAAAAACATATAAAAGACTTGAGATGTTGGGACATGCCCCCAACTAACTCTAGCAAAACTGAAACTAAAATGACAGACTGAATATAAAACATATAAATCGTCCCAGAAAAACGAGGACTCACCACTGATATTGCTAAATACGTATCGGGAACCGTTCTCCGCGTGATCTGAATGTTAAGGACCTGAACATACATTAAGAGAAGATGTAGCGTAGACTATATATCAGTAGTTGAAAGATTCTGAGCATGCATGACATGATAAAGCTGAACAAATATATATAACTTAATAGAGCATATTGAACAATGATATAATCTGAGCATTATTAAGAAGAGTTTAGGTATTTGGTTAAGGGTTTTTAGGTTAGGGTTTAGAGCTTAAGTTTTTCTATAAAAAAAATCGGTCAGGAGTTTTTTTCAATTTAGGATTGTTAAAGATTTTTTACGATCATTATTGGTTTTACGATATATGATCTCTAAGGGTTTAGGACTTGGGGTTTTAGATTAAGGAATTTTTTTAGGGTTTTTAAGGTTTGTTTTCGGGATTTTTAGTTTTAGGGTTTTAAAGGTTTTTAGGGGTTAGGTTTTACGATATATGATCTCTAAGGGTTTAGGACTTGGGGTTTTAGATTAAGGAATTTTTTAGGGTTTTTAAGGTTTGTTTTCGGGATTTTTAGTTTTAGGGTTTTAAAGGTATTTAGTGTTTAGGTTTTCTTATGATTTAGGATTTTTTAGGATTTAGGGCTTCTTAGAGTTTCATAAGGCTTAGGGCTGGGGTTTATCCCTAAGGTTTAGGGTTTGGGTTTCTTAGGGTTTGAGTTTAACATTTAAGGTCTCCTAGATTTTTTTTGGGTCATTTAGGGTGTAGGGTTTAGTGTTTAGCTTTAGGGTTTTTCTATGGTTTAGGGTTTAGGTTTGTTAGGTTTAAGATTTTTTAGGTTTAGAATTTTTAAAGTTTTTTTGTAGTGTTTTAGTGTTTAGTTTTCTTAGGATTTAGGATTTCTTAGGGTTTAGGGCTTCTTAGAGTTTCATAAGGTTTAGGGTTGGGGGTTTATCCCTAAGGTTTAGGGTTTAGGTTTCTTATGGTTTGAATTGAACATTTAAGGTCTCCTACATTTTTTGTGGGTCATTTAGGTTGTAGGGTTTAGTTTTTTAGGTTTAGGGTTTTTCTAGAATAGGGTTTAGGTTTGTTAGGTTTAAGATTTTTTAAAGGTTTTCTAGGATTTAATGTATTTTAAGTTTTTCTTTGTTGTTTTTTAGGTTTTTGGGTTTCTTAGTGCTTTTTTGGGTTTAGGGTTTGGGGTTTTCTTATGGTTTGGGTTTTGTGCTTAAGAATTATAAGGGTTTAGGGTTCAAGGTTTAGAGTTTGGGATTTATGGTTCTTTAGGTTTAGGGGTTTTAGACTTTTTTTTTTAGTTTTTTTAGGGTTTAGGTTTTCTTAGTGATTTTTTAGGGTATAGGGTTTAGGATCATAGGTTTTAGGGTATTAGGGTTTATAAGGGTTTAGAAGTTAGAATTTCTCAGGGTTTCTTGGTTTAGGATTTAGGACTTCGGATTTTAGGTTAAGAGTTTTTTAGAGTTTATGGTTATTTTTATGTTTATGATTTTTATGATTAAGGATTTTAAATGTTTTAGGGTTTCTTAGGTATTTTTAAGAATTTGGATTTCTTAAGATTTAGGGTTACGTAGGCCTAATATAGGGCATAGGATTTTAAGTTTAGGGTTTTTTCTAGGGCTAATGATTTTAAAGGGTTTTTTTTTCCGGGTATTATAGTTGTAGGTGTTTAAATGGATTTTAGGGTTTAGGGTTTCTTAGGATTCCATATGGTTTGGGGTTTAAGGTTTGGCGCTATGATTTAGAGTTTCTTAGCGTATATTATTTAGCGTTTAGTATTTCACAAGGTTTGGTTTTTTTAAAGTTTTTAGGATTTAGGGTTTTGGGCTTAAGATTTTCTAGTGTTCTATTAGGTTTAGAGTAATATTTAGGTTTAGGGTTTTAAGGTGTGTAGGATTTCTATGGTTTTATAACGATTAAGGGGTTCTTAGATCTTAGGGGATTTATAGGGTTTTTAGGGTTTTAGGTTTTTAAAAGTTTATGGTTTTAAAATTCTTTTTGGATTTTTTTTTATTTCTTAAAGTTTAGGGTTTCTTAGTGTTTAGCCATAAGGTTTAGGCGGAAGGATTTATGGTTTCTTTCGGTATAAGGTCTAAGTATTTATTTAAGGGTTTTTAAGGTTTAGGGCTTAAGTTTTTGTTGAATTTTTTAGGTTTAGGATTTTAAAAGGGGTTTCCAAGATTGTTATTTTTTTTTACCGTTTAGGGGTTCTTACGGCTTAGGCTTTCTTTGGGTTTAGGGCTTAGGATTTTAAATTTAGAGTTTTTTGGGATTAGGGATTTTAAGGGTGTTTTTAGGTTAGTGTTTTTAAAGGTGTTTTTAAGATTTAGCGTCTGTTGGTGTTTCATAAGTCCTGGGGTTTCCCTAAGGTTTAGGGTTTAGGGTTTCTTAGGTTTAGGCTCTTAAAGGTGTTGATCTAATATGCTTATGATATGCCCACTCAAGGGTAGCTTGGGGTCACTCGTGATCCTAGGTCTCGTGTTACGTCAAGTGGGTAACCTCGGGGAGTGACAAAAACAATGTATGAATAAAAAGCCTCTAAATGACTTGAGATGCTGGGACATGTCCCAAACTAACTCTAGCAAAACTGAAACTAAAATGAAAGACTGAATATAGAACATATAAATCGTCCTAGAAAAACGAGGACTCACCACTAATATTTCTAATACGGATCGGGAACCGATCTCCGCGTGATCTGAATGTTAAGGACCTGAACCTACATTAACAGAAGATGTAGCGTAGACTATGTATCAGTAGTTGAAAGATTCTGAGCATGCATGACATGATAAAGCTGAACAAATATATGTCACTTAATAGAGCATATTGAACAATGATATAATGTGAGCGTTATTAAGAAGAGTTTAGGTATTTGGTTAAGAGTTTTTAGGTTAGGGTTTAGAGCTTAAATTTTTCTAACAAAAATTCGGTCAAGAGTTTTTTTCAATTTAGGATTGTTAAAGATTTTTTTGGATCATTATTGTTTTTACGATATATGAGCTCTAAGGGTTTAGGACTTGGGGTTTTAGATTAAGGAATTTTTTTAGGGTTTTTAAGGTTTGTTTTCAGGATTTTTAGTTTTAGGGTTTTAAATGTTTTTAGGGGTTAGGTTTTATTAGGATTTAGGATTTCTTAGAGTTTAGGGCTTCTTAGAGTTTCATAAGGCTTAGGGTTTGGGGTTTATCCCTAAGGTTTAGGGTTTAATTTTCGTAGGATTTGAGTTTAACATTTAAGGTCTCCTAGGTTTTCTTTTTGGGTCATTTAGGGTGTAGGGTTTAGTGTTTAGGTTTTAAAGGTTTTAAGTGTTTAGGTTTTCTTAGGATTTAAGATTTAGGGCTTCTTAGAGTTTCATAAGGCTTAGGGCTTGGGGTTTATCCATAAGGTTTAGGGTTTGGGTTTCTTAGGGTTTGAGTTTAACATTTAAGGTCTCCTAGATTTTTTTTGGGTCATTTAGGGTGTAGGGTGTACTGTTTAGGTTTAGGGTTTTTCTATGGTTTAGGGTTTAGGTTTGTTAGGTTTAAGATTTTTTAGGTTTAGAGTTTTTAATGTTTTTTTTGTAATTTTTTACTGTTTAGTTTTCTTAGGATTTAGGATTTCTTAGGGTTTAGGGCTTCTTAGAGTTTCATAAGGCTTAGGGTTGGGGGTTTATCCCTAAGGTTTAGGGTTTTGGTTTCTTAGGGTTTGAATTGAACATTTAAGGTCTGCTACGTTTTTTTTGGGTCATTTAGGGTGTAGGATTTAGTGTTTTAGGTTTAGGATTTTTCTAGAATAGGGTTTAGGTTTGTTAGGTTTTAGATTTTTTAGAGGTTTTCTAGGTTTTAATGTTTTTTAAGTTTTTCTGATAACAGCAAGGTTAAGGGAGATCAAAAATAGAGAATTGAATATTTGATTGCGGAAGCACAAAGAAAAGAAACAAAAAAACTAACTAAAGATATGGGAATTTCGAAGGAAAGATCCCCGAATTTCCAAGGATTAGATGTTCTAAGGCCTTGAAAAGATCCAAGTAACAACGCATTGATTTATGGAAGAAATCTAACGCCTTTACTTGACAAAACGAATCAAAATGATAGATTCGGATCTTGACCGCTTTATGAGTTATTAAAGACAATAATTAGTATGTAGAAACTAATCACCTTCTAAAGAATACCGAAAAGAAACCAAAGATATCACAAGAAGAAGTTACTTTATACCTTAAACTATGAAACTAGTAAAGGTTTAAAGATAAATTCTCAAAGAACAAGTCACAAAGGTTCAAAGAACTCTCTCAAATATTATTAATATCAATATAAATTCTCTTTAATGAATGAAAAGGACTCCTATATATAGGAGAAGGGGAAAAACGTCTGAGAGCCCTTCTAAGAAGCTAAAAGGTCAGTCAAACCCTAGAAAGACAATTACAAGGAATCCTACTCTAGAAAGGAAATAAAGTAACCTAACTAGGAACAAATTTAGTACTTCTAGGAAAGCATTAAATGGTACTTAGGAGACAATAAATAGACTAAGGAAAATAATAATAACCTATATAAAAATAAATAAATAAGGTAAATCCCAACTAGGAAAAGAATCTTGACAATCTTGGAAAGTTTGACTAGTCTTCTCTCAAAACTTGGGCAGAAAGCAACTCTTGTTGTGGCTGATTCTTGGACTCTTCTTGACCTTATTTGCACGAAATTGGACATTAAAATTCCTCATCTTGGGCTTGAATTTGGGCCACCAAATAATTGTAGCATTTGGACAATTCCTCTCCCTTGGGCTTGAGCTCTTCTTCCCCAATAAGAAACCTTTGGATCAGCGATTGAAGCCCATTGAACTTATCATTGAACTCCTTGGTTTGAGATCTTGTTATGGGCCTCCTTGGAGTTTCTAAAGCTTCATCCTTGTCCTTCAATGGAGTAGAGGTTCCTTGGATGCTATCATTTTCTTTGTTGTTTCTTAGGGTTTTGGGTTTCTTAGTGCTTTTTTGGGTTTAGGGTTTCGGGTTTTCTTAGGGTTTGGGTTTTTTGCTTATGATTTATAAGGGTTTAGGGTTCAAGGTTAAGAGTTTGGGATTTATGGTTCTTTAGGTTTAGAGGTTTTGAACTTTTTTTTTTTAGGTTATTTAGGGTTTAGGTTTTCTTAGTGATTTTTAGGGTTTAGGGTTTCTTAGTGATTTTTTAGGGTTTAGGGTTTAGGATGATAGGTTTTAGGGTATTAGGGTTTATAACGGTTTAGGAGTTAGAGTTTCTTAGGGTTTCTTGGTTTAGGATTTAGTGCTTCGGATTTAAGGTTAAGAGTTTTTTAGAGTTTATGGTTTTTTTTATGTTTATGATTTTTATGATTAAAGTTTTTAAATGTTTTACGGTTTCTTAGGTATTTTTATGAATTTGAATTTCTTAAGACTTAGGGTTACGTAGGCCTAATATAGGGAATAGGATTTTAAGTTTAAGGTTTTTTCTAGAGCTTATGGTTTTAAAGGGTTTTTTTTCCGAGTATTATAGTTGTACGTGTTTAAATGGATTTTAGGGTTTAGGGTTTCGTAGGACTCCATATGGTTTGGGGTTTAAGGTTTAGCCCTATGATTTAGAGTTTCTTAGCGTATATTATTTAGCGTTTAGGATTTCTTAGGGTTTGGTTTTTTTAAGAGTTTTTAGTATTTAGGGTGTTGGGCTTAAGATTTTCTAGTGTTCTATTAGGTTTAGAGTAATATTTAGGTTTAGGGTTTTAAGGTGTTTAGGATTTCTACGGTTTTTTTAACGATTAAGGGGTTCTAAGATATTAGGGGATTTATAAGGTTTTTAACGTTTTGGGTTTTTAAAAGTTTAGGGTTTTAAAAGTCTTTTAGGGTTGTTTTTTATTTCTTAAAGTTTAGGGTTTCTTACGGTTTATCCTTAAGGTTTAGGCGGAAGAATTTAGGGTTTCTTCGGGTATAAGGTCTAAGTATTTATTTAAGGGTTTTTAAGGTTTAGGGCTTAAGTTTTTGTTGAATTTTTTAGGTTTAGGATTTTAAAAGGGGTTTCCAAGATTGTTATGAATTTTTACCGTTTAGGGGTTCTTACGGCTTAGGGTTTCTTTGGGTTTAGGGCTTAGGATTTTAAATTAAGAGCTTTTAGGGATTAGGGATTTTAAGGGTGTTTTTAGGTTTAGTGTTTTTTAAGGTGTTTTTAGGCTTTAGGGTCTGTTGGTGTTTCATAAGTCCTGGGGTTTCCCTAAGGTTTAGGGTTTAGGGTTTCCCTAAGGTTTAGGGTTTAGGGTTTCTTAGGGATTTCAGATTTCTTAGGTTTAGGCTTTTAAAGGTGTTGATCTAATATGCTTATGATATGCCAACTCAAGGTTAGCTTGGGGTCACTCGTGATCCTAGGTCTCGTGTTACGTCAAATGGGTAACCTCGGGGAGTGACGAAAACAATGTATGAATAAAAAGCCTCTAAAAGACGTGAGATGCTGGGACATGCCCCCAACTAACTCTAGCAAAACTGAAACTAAAATGAAAGACTGAATATTAAACATATAAATCGTCCTAGAAAAGCGAGGACTCACCACTAATATTGGTGAATACGGATTGGGAATCGATCTCCGCGTGATCTGAATGTTAAGCACCCGGACCTACATTAAGAGAAGATGTAGCGTAGACTATGTATCAGTAGTTGAAAGATTCTGAGCATGCATGACATGATAAAGCTGAACAAATATATATAACTTAATAGAGCATATTGAACAATGATATAATCTGAGCATTATTAAGAAGAGTTTAGGTATTTGGTTAAGGGTTTTTAGTTTATGGTTTAGAGCTTAAGTTTTTCTAGAAAAAATTCGGTCAAGAGTTTTTTTCAATTTGGGATTGTTAAAGATTTTTTACGGTTATTATTGTTTTTACGATATATGATCTAAGGGTTTAGGACTTGGGGTTTTAGAGTAAGGAATTTTTTTAGGGTTTTTAAGGTTTGTTTTCGAGATTTTTAGTTTTAGGGTTTTAAAGGTTTTTAGGGGTTAGGTTTTATTATTATTTAGGATTTCTTAGAGTTTAGGGCTTCTTAGAGTTTCATAAGGCTTAGGGTTGGGGGTTTATCCCTAAGGTTTAGGATTTAATTTTCTTAGGATTTGAGTTTAACATTTAAGGTCTCCTATGTTTTTTTTGGTTCATTTAGGGTGTAGGGTTTAGTGTTTAGGTTTTAAAGGTTTTTAGTGTTTATGTTTTCCTTGGATTTAGGATGATTTAGGATTTAGGGCTTCTTAGAGTTTCATAAGGCTTAGGGCTGGGGATTTATCCCTAAGGTTTAGGGTTTGGGTTTCTTAGGGTTTGAGTTTAACATTTAAGGTCTCCTAGATTTTTTTTGGGTCATTTAGGGTTTAGGGTTTAGTGTTTAGGTCTAGGGTTTTTCTATGGTTTAGGGTTTAGGTTTGTTAGATTTAAGATTTTTTAATGTTTTTTTTGTAGTTTTTTAGTGTTTAGTTTTCTTAGGATCTAGGATTTCTTAGGGTTTAGGGTTTCTAAGAGTTTCATAAGGCTTAGGGTTGTGGGTTTATCCCTAAGGTTTAAGGTTTAGGTTTCTTAGGGTTCGAATTGAACATTTAAGGTCTCCTACATTTTTGTTTGGGTCATTTAGGGTGTAGGGTTTAGTATTTTAGGTTTAGGGTTTTTCTAGAATAGGGTTTAGGTTTGTTAGGTTTATGATTTTTTAGAGGTTTTCTAGGTTTTAATATTTTTTTAGTTTTTCTTTGTTGTTTTTTAGGGTTTTGGATTTCTTAGTGCTTTTTTGGGTTTAGGGTTTGGGGTTTTCTTAGGATTTGCGTTTTGGGTTTATGATTTATAAGAGTTTAGGGTTCAAGGTTTAGAGTTTGGGATTTATGGTTCTTTAGGTTTAGGGGTTTTAAACTTTTTTTTTGGGTTTTTTAGGGTTTAGGTTTTCTTAGTGATATTTAGGGTTTAGGTTTTCTTAGTGATCTTTTTAGGGTTTAGGGTTTAGGATCATAGGTTTTCGTTGTGATATTTTAGGGTTTAGGGTTTAGGATCATAGGTTTTAGGGTATTTTGGTTTATAAGGGTTTATGAGTTAGAGTTTCTTAAGGTTTCTTGGTTTAGGATTTAGGGCTTCGTATTTTAGGATTTATTGTTCTTTAGGTTTAGGGGTTTTTTAAGTTTTTTTTTTATGTTTTTTAGAGTTTAGGTTTTCTTTGTGATTTTTAGGGTTTAGGTTTTCTTAGTGATTTTTTAGGGTTTAGGATCATAGGTTTTAGGGTATTAGGGTTTATAAGGGTTTAAGATTTAGAGTTTCTTAGAGTTTCTTGGTTTAGGATTTAGGGCTTCGAATTTTAGGTTAAGAGTTTTTTTAGAGTTTATGGTTTTTTTTTATGTTTATGATTTTTATGATTAAGGTTTTTAAATGTTTTAGGGTTTCTTAGGTAATTTTAAGAAATTGGATTTATTAAGATTTAGGGTTACGTAGTCCTAATATAGGGTATAGGATTTTAAGTTTAGGGTTTTTTTCTAGGGCTTATGGTTTTAAAGGGTTTTTTTTTCCGGGTATTATAGATGTAGGTGTTTAAATGGATATTAGGGTTTAGGGTTTCTTAGGATTCCATATGGTTTGGGTTTAAGGTTTAGCCCTATGATTTAGAGTTAAGAATTTAGAGTTTCTTAGGGTATATTATTTAGCGTTTAAGATATCTTAGGGTTTGGTTTTTTTAAGGGTTTTTAGGATATAGGGTTTTTGGGCTTAAGATTTTCTAGTGTTTTTATTTAGGTTTAGAGAAATATTTAAGTATAGGGTTTTAAGGTGTTTAGGATTTCTATGGTTTAACGA
>NW_026019718.1:0-15750 GCF_900185275.1 Solanum verrucosum
AGGGTAGCTCATCTGGTACAGGTGGCAGACAGCGCCAAAACAGGTTGTATGCTCTTCAGGCTCGTCAAGATCAGGAAGATTCTCCTGATGTAGTCGCTGGTACGTTATGAATCTTTGATCTTGATGTTTATGCATTGTTAGATCTAGGGGTTACTTTGTCTTTTGTAACTCCTTACATAGCAGTCCAATTCAATGTTAGCCCAGAAACTCTTTTAGAACCATTCTCAGTCTCTACTCCTGTCGGTGACCCAGTTATAGCTAGACGGGTATACAGAAATTGCCCTGTCACAGTCTCTCAGAAGTCACCTCAGCTGATCTTGTAGAGTTCGAAATGCTAGACTTCGATATCATTCTAGGAATGGATTGGTTACATTCATGTTATGCCTCAGTCGATTGTAGAACTAGGATTGTTCATTTTCAGTTTCCAGACGAACCAATCTTAGAATGGAAGGGTAGTAGCTTAGCGCCTATAGGTCAATTCATTTCTTACCTTAAGGCCATAAAGATTATCTCTAAGGGTTATCTCTTTCATCTAGTTTGGTTTAAGGATTCTAGCTCCAAAACTCCAACTCTTAAGTCAGTTCTAGTGGTTAATGAGTTTCCAGAAGTGTTTCCAGATGATCTTCCCGGAGTTCCTCCCGAAAGGGAAATCGACTTTGGAATTGATCTCCTTCTAGATACCCAGCCTATCTCTATTCCTCCTTACAAAATGGCTCCAGTTGAGCTTAAGGAATTGAAGGAGCAGTTGAAAGACCTTTTAGATAAGGGCTTCATCAGACCTAGTATTTCACCATGGGGTGCACCAGTGTTGTTCGTGAAGAAGAAAGATGGTTCTCTCAGAATGTGCATTGACTATAGGCAATTGAACAAAGTCACAATCAAGAATAAGTATCCCATCCCCAAGATTGATGACTTGTTCGATCAACTTCAGGGTGCTAGTCATTTCTCAAAGATAGACCTCAGATCAGGTTATCATCAGCTTAGAGTCAGAGATAGTGACATTCCGAAGACAGCCTTCAAAACTTGGTATGGTCATTACGAATTTGTAGTTATGTCATTTGGACTAACCAATTCTTCTGTAGCTTTCATGGATTTGATGAACAGTGTAACAAGCAGTACTTAGACTTGTTCGTTATCATCTTTATTGGTGATATCCTCATTTACTCTAGGAATGATGAAGAACATGCGAGTCATTTGAGAGTTGTTCTGCAAACTCTCAAAGATTGCCAGTTATTTGCAAAATTTAACAAGTGTGAGTTTTGGTTACAATCAATTGCTTTCCTTGGGCATATTGTGTCTAGTGAAGGAATTCTAGTAGATTCCTAGAAGATAAAAGTACTGAAACAATGGCCCAGACCTACCTCTGCTACAAATAATAGAAGTTTCTTAGGTCTAACGGGCTATTACAAACGGTTCTTGGAAATATTTTCATCCATAGCCTTACCATTGACTAGGTTGACTCAGAAGATGGTCAAGTTTCGATGTTCAGATGATTGTGAGAAAAGCTTCACAGAACTGAAAACTAAATTGACTACAACTCTTGTCTTGACTCTACCAGAGGGTTCAGATGGTTATGTGATCTATTGTAATGCATCCAGGGTTGGCCTAGGTTATGTATTGATGCAGCGAGGTAAGGTTATAGCTTATGCTTCCAAACCGCTTAAGGTGCATGAGAAGAATTATCTGACTCATGACCTCGAGCTTGCAGTAGTGGTGTTTGCACTCAAGATTTGGAGACACTACTTGTATGGTGTTCATGTACATGTGTTCACAGACCATAAGAGCCTCCAATATGTATTCACCCAGAAAGAGTTGAATCTTTTCCAGAGAAGGTGGCTTGAGTTCCTAAAACATTATGATATGAGCATGCATTACCATCCAGGTAGGGAAAATGTAGTAGTAGATGCTCTTAGCAGATTATCCATGGGTAGTGTAGCAAATGTTGAGGAAGAAAGAAGAGAGCTAGCAAAGGATGTTCACAGACTTGCTGGCCTAGGAGTTAGTCTTATGAGCATATCAGATGGTGGTGTAACGGTTCAGAATGGGGCAGAATCTTCTTTGGTAGTAGAGGTTAAGGAAAAGAAAGACAGTGATCCAATCTTGCTTGAACTTAAGGGTGTAGTCCACAATCAAAGAGTGGAGGTTTTCTCCTAAGGCGGAGATGGTGTGCTTCACTGCCAGGGTCGATTATGTGTTCCTAATGTGGGTGAGTTGAGACAACATATCATTGCAGAGGCCCATAACTCTAGATAGTCTATCCATCCAGGCGCCACTAAGATGTACCGCGATCTGCGGGAAGTCTATTGGTGGAATGGTGTGAAAAGAGATATAACAGACTTTGTGGCTAAGTGGCTCAATTGCCAGCAAGTCAATGTAGAACATCATAAACTAGGAGGCATGAATCAACAGATTGACATTCCTACTTGGAAGTGTGAAGTGATCAGAATGGACCTCATCACAGGTTTACCTCGTACTCGCATATAGCATGACTCCATTTGGGTGATTGTTGATAGGGTTACTAAGTCTTTTCGATTTTTGGCATTCAAGACTACAGATTCAGTGGAGGATTACGCCAAGCTTTACATTAATAATATTGTGAGGTTGCATGGGGTTCCTTTGTCTATCATCTCAGATAGAGGTCCTCAGTTTACCTCTCATTTTTGGAAGTCATTTCAGAAGGGTCTTGGTGCTCAAGTTAACCTTATCACAACATTTTATCCACAGACGGATAGTCAGGCAGAGCGTACCATTCAGACCTTAGAGGACATGTTGAGAGCTTGTGTGATCGACTTCAAGGGTATTTGGGATGATCACCTTCCTCTTATTCAGTTCGCCTACAACAATAGTGTCCATTCCAACATTCAGATGGCCCCTTATGAGGCATTGTATGGGCGTAGATGTAGATCTCCAGTTGGTTGGTTTAAAGTAGGTGAAGCAGCCTTGATAGGACCAGATTCAGTCCTTGATTCTATAGAGAAAGTGCAACTCATTAGAGATAGACTTAAGACTGCCCAGAGTTGCCAGAAGTCTTATGCAGTTATGAGAAGAAGGGAATTAGAGTTCCAAGTTAATGATTGGTTTTTCCTAAAAGTGTCACCTATGAAGGAGGTGATGAGATTTAGAAAGAAAGGGAAGCTAAGTCTGAGATATGTAGGCCCTTATCGGATCTTGAAAAGGATTGGTAAAGTGGTTTATAAGTTAGAGCTGCCAGCAGATTTAGTAGCAGTGCATCTAGTCTTTCACATTTCACTTTTGAAGAAGTGTGTGGGTGATCCAGCATCCGTAGTGCCATTAGAGACTGTGGCTATAAAAGATAGTCTTTCCTTTGAGGATATACCAGTTGAGATTCTTGATCGTCAAGTTAGAAGGTTGAGAAACAAAGAAGTCGCTTCAGTCAAGATTTGGTGAAGGAGTCCGTCCGTAGAGGGAGCCACTTGAGAAGTAGAAGCGGCCATGAAAGCCATCCTCACCTCTTTCCTTCTGATTTCACTCCAACTTGAGGTAATAGTTCCTTTTCAGTTTTGCAGTCATTCATGCGTAAATTCAGTCTTAGAATCATGTTCCTTCAGTTTCTACTTGCCTTTTCAGCGTATTTGCATGTTCTTAGAACTCAGTTCAGTCAGAAATTCAGTTCGCAGTGTTTAGTAGTAGGGATTGCAGCCTTTCCCTCTATTTCATCTAGTTTAGTCTTCATTCGAGGATGAATGTTCTAAAGGGAGAGATAATGTAACACCCCGTATCCTAGAAATACCAAAATGCAGATTTTGAGAAGTTGCAGGTGCAAGCCACAGTTGGCATCCACGGACCGAAGGTCAGACCACGGCCCGTCCTGGAGGTCTGTGGTTCACAACTGCAACCACTCCCCAAACCCAGCTCAGAAAATCGCCTAGTCTCGGCTCACGGACAAATCCACGATCCGTAGGTCAGATCACGGTTCGTGGTCTATGTCCGTGGATCGAGGGCCCCTTTACATAGCCTCTGATGCAAATGACGGTCGACTAGCATAGACTGTCATTCGATGTACGGTCCATAGGTCTGACCGTAGGTAAGGGTCAGCAGCCAGTTCGATGAAATTGTGATTTGGGTCAACTTCAAATGGTGATAACTCCTAGAAGAAAATGAATTATGTGTCCCATGACCTATGATATGATAGATAATTGAATCCTCTTTCCAACGCCGCGAAATTTGCTAAAATCTGACCTTCGAGTAAAAAGTCATGCTCGTTTTAGTGAAGCCCTGTCGGGCACACTCGACCTACGACCTCAATCTACGGTACCTACGGCCCGTAGGTCCCGTCGGTCGATCACTCCGATAGCAGTTAAGTCAGGGGTTTTTTGGTCTTTTCCTATTTCGTTGGACCCCTAAGCTACGTTATTTAGACCTTAAATTATGAGGTTTTAGTCAGTTTAAGCCTAGAAACATAACTAGAACTTACCTAAGTCAAATCATTAATCAAAACTTAGAAAATTAGAGCGTAAGAGTAGAATAGAATTCAAGATCCGCTTCACTTTATTTGATAGATAATTTCAATTTTGTACAATTTATGAGTAGATAATAAGTGGATATTATAATATCATCCATCATTCAACCCATTTTTATTCACATAAAATACCGACGAGTCGAATATTTTATCCATTCGCATCCAACCCATTGTCAACTCATTCATATGCGATTGAATTCCTTTGTTAGCCAGCACAAGTCACGCCACATGGATAACACCATAGTTACTCATGGAGAAGTTGAAAATGTTGGTTTAGAAAGTTTTGGATTTTTTGTCTTTATCACACTTGGAATCTCAGGATTTGAAACAACTGGTAATTCAGGCTTTGTAAAAGTTGGGATCTCAGGCTTTGGGGTAGTTGGTAGCTCACGCTTTGGAACACTTGGTATTTCAGGCATAGAGACACTAAAAGTCTCGTGTTCTAGGGTTGTTGTAATCTTAGGCTTTGAGGAATTAGATGTCTCTGGTTTTGAGAAACTAATAGTCTCAAAATTTGGAGAACTTGGGATCTCAGACTTAGACGAACTTGGTGTCTCAGACTTTGGGGAATTCGGTGTCTCGGGCTATTTGGGAACTAGGAGTTTCAGGTTTTGGAAAACTCAGGGTCTCAAAACTTAGGGTCTTGGGCTTTGAGAACTTAGGGTATCATGCTTTGGGAAAGTAGGTGTATTGGGGTTTGGGGAACTTGGGGTCTCAGGCCTTGGGAAATTTGGAGTTTCGATCTTTGGGGTTCTAGGTCTTTGGAGAACTTGGAGTCTCAGGCTTAGGGGAACTAGGAGTCTTGAAATTTTTGCGAACTTGGTGTCTCAGGATTTGAAAAGCTAGGAATCTCAGGCTTAAAAGAGCTAGGGGTCTCGAGCTTTGAGAAACTTGGAGTCTCGGATTTTGAGGAACTTGGGATCTCGGGCTTTGAGAAAGTAGGAGTCTCGGGCGTTGAGAAACTTGGAGTATGGGGATTTGGAGAACTTAGGGTCTCAGGTTTTAAAAAAGTAGGAGCCTCGAGCTTTAGAGAACTTGGAGTCTCAGGTTATAAGAAATTAGGAGTCTCAGGCTTAGAGGAATTTGGCGTCTCAGGTTTTGAGAAACTAGGAGTTTCAGGCTTTGAAAAACTAGGGGTCTCGGACTTTGGAGAACTTGGAGTCTTAGGATTTGGAGAACTTGGGGTCTCAGGTTTTGAAAAACTAAGGGTCTCAGGTTTTGGGGAACTTGGAGTCTCAGGTTTTGAGAAACTAGGAGTCTCGGGCTTTGAGAAACTAGGGGTCTCGGGCTTTGCGAAACTTAGGGTCTTGGGCTTTGGAGAACTTAGAGTCTCAGGCTTTGAGAAACTAGGAGTCTTGGGTTTTGAGAAACTTGGTGTCTCGGGCGTTGCAGAAATTGGAGCCTCGGGCTTCGAGGAACTTGGGGTCTCAGGCTTTGAGAAACTTGGAGTCTCGGGCCTTGAGAAACTTGGGGTCTCAGGCTTTGAAAAGCTAGCAGTCTCGGGCTTTGAGAAGCTAGGAGTTTTGGGTTTTGAAAAGCTAAAGGTCACTGGCTTTGGGAAACTTGGGGCTTCAGGATTTGGAGAATTTTGGATTTCAGGCTTTGAGAAAGTAGGGGTCTCAGACTTTGGGGAATTCGGAGTCTCAGGCATTGAAAATGTTAGAGTCTCATGTTTTGAAAAACTTGGAGTCTCAGGTTTTAGGGAACTTGGCATCTTAGGCTTTGAAGAACTAGGAGTTTCAGACTTGGAGAAGCTAGGGATCTCACGCTTTGAGAAACTAGGGGTCTCAGGCTTTGAAGAACTTGGGGTCTCGAGCTTTGGAGAACTTGGGATTTTAGGCTTTTGGAAAGTTGAGGTCTCAGACTTTGGGGAACACGGAGTTTCAGGATTTGAGAAAGTTGGTGTCTCAGGGTGTAGAGAAACTAGGGGTTTCAGGCTTTGAAAAACTAGGGGCCTCGATCTTTGGAGAATTAGGAGTCTCGGGTTTTGAGAATGTTGGAGTCTTAGATTTTGAGAAACTAGGGGTCTTTGGCTTTGAAAAACTTGGGATCTCAGGCTTTGAGAAAGTAGGAATTTCAAGTTTTGAGAAAGTAGGGGTTTCGGGGTTTGGAGAAGTAGGAGTCTCAAGCTTTGAGAAACTAGGGGTCTCCGATTTTGAGAAAGTAGGCGTCTCGGTCTTTGAAAAAGTAGGAGTTTCAAGCTTTTGGGAACTAGGGGTCTCGGGCTTTGAGAAACTAGGGGTTTCGGGCATTGAGAAACTAAGGGTTTCGGGCTTTGAGAAAGTAGGAGTCTCAGGCACTGAGAAAGTAGGGCTCTTCGATTTTGAGAAAGTAGGGGACTCGGGCTTTGAGAAAGTAGGGGTCTCAGGATTTTGGGAACTAGGGGTCTCGGGCTTTAAGAACCTACGAGTTTCAAGCTTTGAAAAAGTAGAAGTCTCAGGATTTGAGAAAGTAGGAATTTTGAGCCTTGGGGAATTAGGGGTCTCGGGCTTTGAGAAACAAGGAGTCTCAGGTTTTGAGAAACTAGGGGTCACGGGCTTTGAAAAAATAGGGGTCTCAGGTTTTGAGAAACTAGGAATTTTGGGTTTTGAGAAACTAGGAGTTTCAGGTTTCGAGAAACTAGGAGTTTCAGGTTTCGAGAAACTAGGAGTTTCGGGCTTTGAGAAACTAGGTGTCTCAGGCTTTGAGAAACTAGGAGTTTCGGGTTTGGAGAAACTAGGAGTTTCGGTCTTTGAGAAACTAGGGTCTCAGGTTTCGAGAAACTAGAAGTCTTGGGCTTTGAGAAACTAGAGGTCTCAGATTTTGAGAAACTAGGAGTTTCGGGCTTTGAAAGACTGTGGGAATTGGAGAAACTTGGGGTAGCGGGCTTTGAAAGACCGGGGGAATTGGAGAAACTGGGGGGTAGTGGGCATTGAGAAACTAGGGGTAGTGGGCATTGAGAAACTAGGAGTTTGTAGAATGTGACATGCTGTTATAGTTGTAATCATGCGGTCATGTATAAAGTAGATAAATGCTAGCAATAAGAGGGAGGACAATTTGGAATGCTGAGCCATTTTTCTACAGATGCAAGAAGCTTAGAGTAACATGTGTTAAGAGCAAATGAAGTTTTGATATTCCAATAGTTTTTCATTTAGCTATATATAGATTTTTACAAGCATATAAAAAGGAGGATTTCAATATTTGATACGTTAGTTGACCTATTTATCTGCAAAATATTATAGTATCTAGAATTTGTCTTGTAATAGCAATATCATAGTATCTTGAATATCCCTAAATTAAAGGAATACTCAGATTTACTTGCTTATATGAGATTATTAAGGAATCAAACTTTTGATAAATAATTTACTAATCACCTTTAAATTGTTAATTACAATGTATTTTATGTCTTTTCTTTATTTGTTGTTTCTCTCTTTAAATCAAATCAACATAAAAAGTGGATATAAGAGAGACATCTGCAAATATTATAGTATCTAGAATTTGTCTTGTAATAACAATATCATAGTATCTTGAGTGTCCCTAAAATAAAGGAATACTCAGATTTACTAGCTTATATGAGATTATTAAGGAATCAAACTTTTGTTAAATATTTAATAATCACCTTTAAATTGTTAATTACAATGTATTTTATGTCCTTTCTTTATTTGTTGTTTGTCTCTTTAAATCAAATCAAAATAAAAAAGTTGATATAAGAGAGACACAATATATCTTAATCAAGTATAGTTTAACTTGACATGCATACCACTCTATCACGATAGTGATGACAATGTTGGTTCTTCCTCGTACAAAAAAAATCATTACACTTTTGTTAAATGTTTTTAAAATCAAAATATAAACTTCATCAGTCTTATTTTATAAGGCATTGGTTTGACTGAATATTGCATTTTAATGTTCACTTGATATAAGTACTTATATTACTAGATTCATGCATAATTCGATAAAGGTGAGGTCTAGGGAAATTCGGGGAAGGATTGGGTAAAATATATAAGTGTTGGTTAGTCGTTCTATTAGCTATGACGTTAAGGAACTTGTAGGCCTTTTCATAAATGAATTGGGGTGAGTAGAACTCGACGTTATCAAACTTGGCATGAATAGGTTGGTCTTGGATGTCAATTTTTGAAGGTGTGTTGAAAAATGGAGACTTTTTAGAGTATTTTTGCGTTTTTGTCCCATGCAAGCTTCCATAGTGGGTGACACACTACTTTTGTGATGTAATTAATTCCCGTTACAGCAAGAGGTCTCACTATAGCACTTCCACTATAGTGGGATTGAGCCATTTTAGCCGGATTGGTTGCAATTAATGGAGAAAATTCCCCAAAGTCGCTAATTATTTGGAAAGTACGTTTTGGGGAAGCACAAGGGCAACTTAATTAGGGCGAATTTCAGCCATTTTTCATCAAGAGCCTTTGTAAATGTAGTAATCCAATCTTCAACTTCATAGTTTGATTCCCTAGGCCATTGAGGTGCTATTAGGGACTCTAGGGAACACTTTGGTTTTGTTCCTATGTTGGGAAAATCTGAGTTACTAAGGATTTTGGGTTGTATAGACTTGGGTTAATTGTTAAATGTTTTTCTTGATTAATCTATTGTTATTCACTCAGTAGCTATGGAATTGGTAGTTTTCGGTGAATAATGGTGGAAAAGCCTTGGATTGGGTGAGAAGATCATAAGTTTGGCTTGGGGTTGAGATTAAGTTGTAATATGAATATAATTAGGCCATTGGAGATTGAATCTTGTACCTGTATTATTAATTGTAGACCAATAACAAGCTAGCTAGGATTTGTAACAAGGGAAATACACAGGTCCAATGGAGATTTCAAGGCTTGATTCAAGAAAGGTGATAGTTTATTGTTTCCAAGTTATGTAATGTATGCATGATAATTGTTTTTATTGTATTGTTTCTGCAATGCATGGTTAGGAAGATCAAATAAATGTAAGATGATGAAGGCGTTTAATTTACTTGTGTTTACAAGTGTTACCATAGTTCATTATGATTCTAATTTTGTGTTTTGTGACAATTGGTTGGCTTGGGTACCTCGCCAGCTACATATATTAAGTTGGCTGAGGTACCACGCCTAGTACATGTTACTACATGGTTGGATCAGGTACCAAACCTAGTTTGCCTTGGTACCACGCCTAGTACATGTTTGATTGTGCTCCTGTATGTTATTTACTTGAATTAACTACATATTGTTTTACTAATTATTTGTTAAATGAAATATACATTTTACTCGAATGCTATCACTTCTATTTATAGTAATTGAGTTAAATTCAAATCATTGTGTTCTCCATATCTAAGTGTATCCGATCCTTTCAAATTAATATCTATCTATATAAATCAGAGAAGAAAAAAGAAGAAAAGTCTGACACTCTTATTTGTAGGAAAAACATTAATTATATTTTGTAAGTTTAAAAATTGTTTGAATTAGAAAATTCTTAGTTGTTAGCACTAACTAATTAGGAATGAAACTAAATAAGGGTGAATTATTTACTAAATTAGATATTATCACTTTGAAATATATGTAGTTTATGGACCCGACCTCAGAATGTCAATTTTTAGTCAAAATATTCTTATTAGGAAACTAATTTATTGTGATTTAAAAGTTAATCGTATCCACGAAAAGATGTGATAAAAATAATAAAAATGTGTTTTCATACACAAAATATTATTATAAATACCCAAAGGCTAAGAACATTAGATGAATATTACCATTACAATTTAAACATTCTACCTCTCCTACTCAAAACTCTGTGATTATCATTCCTCTCCTCCATTAACTCACATGGCTTCAAAAAGTGACAACCTTAAGCAATTGATCCTAATTCCATCTACCGGCTCTGAAGACCATCAACCATCCATCAATGGCGTCAATGATGCCAACAAAGTGTCGAGGCTCCCTCGTTGGACCAAACAAGAAATTCTCGTTCTCATACAGGGAAAAAAAGTGGTTGAAGACCGGATCCATCAAGCCCGAACCGGAGGTATGGAATTGGGCTCAACACAGGTTGAAGCTAAGTGGGATTCAGTTTCATCCTACTGCAAAAGACAAGGGGTGAATCGTGGACCGATTCAATGCCAGAAGAGATGGAGTAATCTGGCTAGGGATTTTAAAAAGATTAAAGAGTGTGGAGTCTCAGATTAAAGAAGAAAAAGAGTCATTTTGGATGTGAGGAATGATTTTAAGAGAGAAAAAAAATTACCTGGATTTTTAATAGACAAGTGTTTAATATTCTTGATCATGGAAATGGCAATGAAGAAGGGTTAGATTTGGCTTCCGCGTCAGAAGTTTTGTTTGATAGTGGCAGAAGTGTTGTTGTAGGGGATGATGGGTTGTTTTCATATGTACCACAAATGAATGAGGATGTTATTCCTACTTTAACTTCAGAGGAGCCACATCAGCCACTCTCTCAAGTTTCTCCTACACAAGCAGGTGTAAGACAAACTACCACTCCAGGAGTTGATAAATGGAGAGGTCAAGAAGGAAGGAAACGAAAGCGAAACAACTCAAATGATGAAAAACAAGGAATGTCCAACATCATTTAGTAAAAGTGCTGGAAAGGAATGGCAAAATGGTGAGCTCCCAACTTGAAGCTCAGAATATGCATTCTGAACAAGATAGGCAGCAAAGAAAGGACCATGTTGATAACTTAGTAGTTGTGCTAAACAAGCTTGCAGGTGCTTTAGGAAGAATTGCAGATAAGTTATAGTGCCTAGTTCATTTAATTACAATGCAAAATATGTTTTTTAAGCTTTCAAAGGCTTAGTCTTGGCAAAAATCAACACATCACGACTATAAAACAAATAGATGTTTTTTCTTAATTCTTTTATACTCAAGTCTCTCTACGTTTTGTCACAATTTCTAGTCAAGCCAGGCTCCTATGTATATCTCACCACTTGGGCTTGCTTGCTCGGTTTGCAGAAACATTGTATACAATCATAAATCTCGCTTCTAATTATGATTTGTATTAGCATGAATTCCTTTAACCCTATGGCATCCAATATCAAAAGTTTTGTTGAAATGTGTTTCTCACTCATTTAGGTCATCAAGAAATTTTAAAAATTGAATATTTTAATTGTGGAAGAAATCATATTCAGTATAATTTTATGTTGTTTTTAAATATATTAAAAACTAAATCTTGCTTAAATTTGCTTTGTTGATGTGCATTACTCAACATGTTACTTGACTCACATTGAATATTTTCTAAACTAATTTTTAGGGCAAAAACTGAGATAATTTCAAAAAACACTAATGAGAATGATGCGTTTAAACATAGTGGGAAAGGGAAGCCATATCCTACCTTTAGGTAGAAACACACAATCCAAATCATGACTTGGAGCATTCCATTCTAAACAACCTCTGAACACTACCACACTATAAGAATGGAATCACAACATTAACATAGTTGTTTAGACACTAAAGTTACATATAATAGATACATACCTAAATTGGAGTAAGAATGTGAAATATGGGACCCGCACCAAAATATTCAAAACTCGACTCTGTCAAAAGGTCTAATTACCTCCCTAAACCTTTGTCCCAAAATGGAACACATTTTGGGGTTTGAAACGTAGCAAACAATAACATGCAACATAAAACATCATTAAAGCTAAAGACAAGAGGATAGGCATCCCTTTAGAGTTGAAAATACCTCGAACGGATTCTCTCATATGCTCCCCAAGTACTCTAATGCATAGCCCCACATTCCCCAATCACACCCACCTTGAATCACCAATTAGAGTCCCACAACTCTCATAATCAAATTACAAACTTTATGTGAGCTGATCGTGTCAAGTCTTAATACTATTGCAGGTGCAGCAAAAGCATCCACAATTTCGCGAAAGCACCTGGGGTAAGACAGAAGGACCGTGCTAAAGCAAACCTTGGCCACTAAAGTGAAAGTCTTAAGCAATGGCCTAAGATGGCCAGGCTTGCTAAACTGAAGCCTTGCAGCTAAAGTGATGCCGCTTAAGCGAGCAAGTCTGCTAAAGCGGATGCCACCTGGATGTCCTAGCCTGCTAAAGTGGAACCCTGGCTACTAATGCCATAGCAGGGCTACAAAAGTGGGGGCACCAACATCTGCACAAAATTTTTAGCTAAGCCCTGGGCTTCACTTAGGTGCTCGGATTGGTTCAAATCTCATGCATGCAAACAAGATATGCAACCCCATAAAATTCAATTGAGAAGTTAAAGCTTCAAACTAAGCTCGTCTTGACAAAAAATGGCTCCCACCCAAGCTCATTTTAAGCCAAAACTCATAAGGGGGCTCACAATTAGCCTGAAGCCTCCGGATCCACACGAAAGATCATTTAGACCAAACTTGATGTTTCAGAGCTAACGGAACCCTCATAGTTGCATTTTGAGGTCGCCTTTCTGAATTTTTGACCGAAGTCAGCGTTAAGCTTCAAAATCTTCAAAGCACATAAACTTGCACAAAAACAAAATGAACGACCAGTTGATTGAACTGTTAGTCTCAACATGTCATAAATCACTTGGGTTCATTATAGGAATGCTCTAAATGATGAAAATAAGATATTTACACCGAAATGGCATGGAGGATCATTACAGTTAATCAAGTTTCACTATCAAGAACAAAAAAGTCTAGTTTTTAAAGTTATGCTTGTCCATTCACAATAGTCATGTCCATTATTGTACAGTCTTCCTCTTATAAACGCTATAAAATGATAAATTAGTATAAGGAAGTATGGAAAAATGAACAACAACCACCCACACACATATATATATGTTTGTGTTCTCTTATGTTCAATGTTTCTTCCTTAAACGTGTCTAATTATGCTCTTGCTCAGTCCTTAAGCTCCCTAGGCCCGTTTAGTTGATTTGAGGATGAGGGTTGACTTACCTACTTGTGGATTTTAGTAGGTGTCATCATGACTTTATTTTCTGTCATGACATGGAAAAAACAAAGTTGAAAGTTTATTCATTTTATGAAAAACATTCAAGAAGATCATGAATTAACTACATATTGTTTTACTAATTATTTATTAAATGAAAACATATATTTTACTGTGATGCTATCATTTCCATTTATAGTAATTGTATTAAATTCAAATCATTTTGTGCTCCATATCTAAGTATATCCGATCCTTTCAAATAAATATCTATCTTATAAATCAAGAAGAAAAGTCCGACACTCTTATTTGTAGGAAAAAAAATATTTTGTAAATTTTTGAATAGTTTGAATTAGAAAATTATTAGTTGTAGCAGTAAGTACTTAGGAATGAAACTAAATAAGGGTGAAATATTTACTAAATTAGATGTTATCACTTTGAAATATATGTAGTTTATGGATCCGACCTCATAATGCCAATTTTTAGTGAAAATATTTTTATTAGGAAAATAATTTTGTGTGATTTAAAAGTTAACTAGGTAATTTGCCCGCGCTTCGCGCAGTCATAAATAATAATTGCATTGAACTTGCAAATAATCCTTTACTAATATCATACATTAAAAAAAAAATAGGAATCTTAAAAAAATATTAACAATATTCCAACATGAATTTGATTATTTGTCATTATCACATAACTCAAGAACCTCTAATGGATGAATTATTCAGGAAATAATAATCGTTGGTTCTTTAATCAATATAAAAGGAAAGTAAGAAGAAAATAAAAATATATATACAAAGACATTTCGTAAGAAAAGAACACATTAAAGTTGCATAGATTATACAATTGTGATATATGTCTGAGGAAAAAATTCAAAAATTTGTAACAGATTCAAAAAAGAAATTACGCCTGAACATGAAAGCAATTATAACTTTTGACTATCATAATGAATTTCTTCAATTGATAAGTGAAGAAACTTCATATCTATGTTAAATAGATAATATGTAAGCTTATATGTAGTACTTTTAATCATAGAATATCAAAACATGAATTCTTGGAATGAGTACAATAATTATTTTCTGCACAATGAATATACCTACTATATGTGTATATGTTCAATATAACTAGAGACAATAACTTTGCAGAAACATAAACAACAAAGTTTAAAACATGTACTCAAAAACAACAATTAACATCATAAGCATAAATTAATAACTGTAAAAAAATACCAGGATATGTAAAATTAGAATGAAATAGAAAGGAAAAAATCAAGTCCACTAAGTGCACAGTTTCCCCTTAAGAAAATTATTCCCCTCTAATACAGGAGGTTTAAAGAATTAGATCCTCTTAGGATGGAACGATTTTATTCACCAACGTATTGATACAAAAACAATGGTGTCAGTAAGCCACTCAACAGAGCAAAGTACATGAATATTTAATTGTGCAGAAGAAGAAGAAGATAAAGTTCAATTTTCATTGTTTTAAAATGAGAGGAAATCCCTCTATTTATAGACAACAAAGGGTAGTGTGAACAAATACTTATTGTGCCTTATCGAAAAGGTCACAACTCTTTGGAAATGTCACAACCCTTCGAAAGGTCACAACCTTTCATAAACGTTACAACCTTACATAAAAGTCACAACTCTTCATAAAAGTTGCAACTTTCATAAAATTCACAATTTTTCATAAAAGTCACAACTTTTCATGAAATGTGAAGGCTAGTTTTGGAAATAAATAAATTAAAAGGAAATTCTGGTTTGTGGTGGCGCCACGTAGGTGGGCCTAAGGTTCTCTGTTATATATATGATATATACTAGGTAAATTACCCGTGCTTCGCACGGGATTGTATTATTTTATTAAGCTTACATATGATCATTCTGTAATATTCATATTTTCAATACATTTATGAGTCATAGAGAGATTTTAAGTATAAAAAAGAAGTCTAAGAAAATCTCCATAGAAATAGTTGATCAGAAGTAATGAAATTTGCTAAATTCCAAAAAGTTATAACGAACAACATCAGACATTATAGAAGAGACTACCAAAAAGCCTCGAACAACAACACTCCCAAGTAAAGTGGAACATCACGTCCATACAAGAACATATTTAGCTAAACTCAAATGGAAGACCTTCAGCTCCTTTCTTATGAACCTCCATTAATCTGTTTTTATTGTAGTATGACACATCATGTATATTTTTTAAAATGGCCCTAAAATTGTTAGTATCCTAAATGTTTTTTCTCATTGTATCAGAATAGTCATTACTATTGCTCAGGTTTCATATCATCGGCCCCAACTAATTTGGAATTGAACCATAGTTATTGTTATGGTTATAGTATGCAATTACAAAGAATTAATGCAATTATCAACCAAGCAGTAGGTGGCATCTGAATGGAACTATTCACCTAGATATTCTAAACCAAAATTTT
>NW_026019719.1:0-20904 GCF_900185275.1 Solanum verrucosum
GAATATCTAATTTTTTTTAAAAAATATCGAATTAACGTAATCTAATTTAACTTTAAAAATTAGTCAAATTGACTTTCGAAAAGCGCAACATGACAAATAAAAGTGGACAGAGGGAGTATAATTTTTGGCTAAGAAATTTTCTTGCTCAACAAATTAAGGCTAAAGATTCATGATGTGATCTTCATCAACATATTTTTAACTTTTACAGAGATAAATATTTCATATTTTGAAAATTTTACAAAGTTAGATTTAATTTTTTTCCTTTTTACTTTGTAATCTATACATAAAGTGATAGTGTTTTTTATATGATATGGGCTATATTAACAAATATTTCTTTAATGTTAGAATATTTATTTTTAAAAAAATTAGTGAACTTTGTAATTGACAAACAAATTTTAAAAAATCTAAGCTTTGAACTTGACTAATTATGAAATAGGTGATATGCAAAGTTTGGGAACTAATTTGAGAAAATATTTGAATTTGTGTGCATACATGAAGATTCATCCATTAATTCATTAAATCTTGGCTAAATTTATATCGAGATCATATCATATTCCTATTTATTTAATTTGTCACTTTTTTGGATATTTTTCTCTGTTTTAATATCGTTTCTTTGTTAAAAGTCAAGTGAGAAGATTTTCTATCATTTTATATATATATATATATATATATATATATATATATATATATATATATATATATATATTGATAAATAATACATGAGTTTTTATACCGTTCTTGAATATATAAATTTTAATTTTAAAATATCAAAGTAATCTAATATTATTTAACTTTGAAAAATAAGCAAATTGACTCTCGAAAAGTTATAACTATTTTAAAAGGAAGAAAGTTTATTAAAAAAATAAGTTCTAATTACAACTCCAAAATAAATAAGGAAAAAATCACCGTTTTAAAAAAATAGAGTTTATCACAGCTCCATAATAAAATAAGCTTAGAAAAAGACATTGTTACTTGACTTGATTTTAGCCATACGATAATAACTAAGAAAAAGGGTTATAAATACTTATAATTAAATAAAAGAAGCATAGTGTTTCAAGTTTTTAATCTTATAAATTATAATCAAAAGAATATATAGTAGATATACCTTTTAACTGTAATGTTTCTACTTATATATCTTTTTTCCTTTATATATTTAGTTTCTTTTCTTTTTATTGTTTTATTCTTAATGAAAGAAATTTTCGGAAAACAAATATTTTGTACTATCTAATGAAAGCAACAAACCTACTACTTTAACCAAAAAAAAAAACCCTACTACTAAGAATCACATACACAAATTCGTATTTAAAAATGAAAATCTTTTTTATATATTTTATTTTTTTAAAGAAGATATATAATAAAAAGAATACCGTTCATCTAACTCCAATTTTTATAACAAAATTATATAATAAGGATTTCATGAATATTTATAATTGTTTTTTTATGCATAAACATAAGAGTTTTATCATATTCGTTTGAAAAAAATTATATTTTAAAAATTCTTTTCTAAATTGATTAATACACCGCGCGAAGCACGAATATATTTCCTGGTAACATTATTAATTGACAACATTATCGCTGATGGTTATAAGTTTGAGATACACGATAAAATGTGGAAGGAGTGACGACAAAATTTTGGACAATGCGAGATTTTTGCAAATTCATGATTTTCTTGATAATACTTTCATTTCTTAAATCAATATTTTATTTAGAGGATTGTGGTGAGAATGAGAAATTATTAATGAAACTTGAGAAAAGAAAACTTAGGTTTACTTTCTTTTTTTTTCAGGAAAAAAGAAACTCATCTTATAGATTCAAAATAAAAATTTGAAATAACTATATGGATCAATCTGAAGCGTCCAGTTAATAAAACCCCTCCAATCCGAACTTAAATGGATTGATTTTAAATATTAGTTTCTTGAATTCGAAAATTAAAATCTAAAAATCACATAAATAGACAACATGATAAGTTATAATCTTATTTTTCAAAATTAGAGTATTGAAAATAAATTTGTCTAAGATTAATATAGACAAGTGTTATTAAGAATAAAATATTAAAATTCAATGAAGAAATCTATGAGTCTTGCAAAATATTTAAGATCCGATTATGGTTGTTTCTTCCCTGTTTTTTTTGTGTCCAAGCTTCTTCCATGTTATTATTGCTTACTTATCTTTCATCACTATAGTTCTTCTCAAGACAATATTATATGTTTTAAACAATGAAATGATAACACAATTATAATCCAAAATATTAAATACAGGGAGCAAAAATGATGGTCATCGAAAGCAAGAGTAAATCGAACAAATTAAAGAATGTTTCATCAAATTTTTTCATTGTTGACCAAAAAATATTACAACATTTTGACAAATTCCTGGAAATCGATTCTTCCATCTCCATTTTCATCGAAGGCCATGATCATCTTCTTGCAATTATCCAATTCTGCTACTCCCTTTAATCCCAGAGCACACAGAACTCTCTGCAAATCCCTTTCGTTGATAAATCCATCTTTGTTCTCATCAAAAACATCAAAAGCTTCTCTTACTTCTTGTTCTTTAGCTTCTAATTCCTCTCCGAAAAGTTCAAAAATGTCATTAGAATCCAACCTCCCCTGAATCTTCACACCTTCAGGATTGGCAAAAATACCTAAATTAGCCATAACCATTTCCACCTCTTCCCTGTTTAAGCTTCCATCAACTAATTTCTCGCTAATAGATTTCAGTTTTTTGGGAGTCTTGTTCTTTTCACACACTTGGGATTCAGCAAAGGACAAAAAGGTAAAAAGTCTTCGTGCACAATCAAAGATTATATACAGAAAGAAGAATCCCACCGCGCCATGAATTAGCAGGGGAATTGGAATGGTAGTTACAGGGAATTTCTTGAATGGAAAGCGATTCAAATAATTAGAAGCTGCCATATTAAGATTTGTAAGTTAAAATTAAAATTCTTGATTGCGATGGCGAAGAAGAGAAATGTCTCTTTGTTGTTGTTGTAGTAAAAGGCGGGTGATATTCTTGCATGCGGAGGAAAACAGAGTGTTATTTGTTTTGGTTTTGATGAGAATTATGAAAGGTATTAGGGATTTTATATATAAGAGTTAAAAGTTTGAAGATGGAGGAAAGTGCTTGCTTAGTAGGTGCAATTGAGGAGTTCGTGGGAAAAGATGACCAAATTCATTAAAAATTTGGTGTTGCACTGAATGGAAGTGTTACAGGAAGTTTCTTCAATTCCTAATTTGTTGGGAAGAGTCATTTGCCTCTTGTTGGAAATATGGTGGGGCAGGCTGGCCTGTTCTAGTTTTTGTATATTTGTTTGCTGGCAGTTTCTGATTTCTTGTGCCCCAAATTAGCCTCTTTCACTGACCCAAAAATTAAAATGACCTTATTGAGTTGACCGTTATAGGAAGAAGGTACCTTGGGAATTTCCTCATTGATTTTTATATTCCTCGTTTAAATTTGTTGGAAAATTACACGCTTGTCGCATATTCGTTAATATTAAACCACTTCTTGTTATATAATTATTCGCTAAAAGAATTGGTAAGATCCAATTTCGCAAAGAAGTAGAAAGAAAATCCAACATATTTATCTTTTGGCTCAATTCTGGTGAGCGTGAACTTAACTCGATTGTTAACTCTTTATTAACTTGCTACTTCTTCCGTTGGTGTTTACTTATTCGTAATGAATTTTGTACACCACTTAAGAAATAAATAGAAAAATATTGAAAATACTCATAAATTCGATGCGAATTGTTTGTTTCATCAACGTCATCTACTGAATTTAAATATACACCCAGATCTTATAAATGAGTGAAATATACCCCTAAAGTCTCTTTAAGTTTAGGGGTGTTTTCACTTTTCAACATTTCTCTCGATATAGTAAAGTGGATAAGTAAAAATAAAAATTTATGTAACAAATAAAAGTGAATGGATGGAAGTAAAAACTTAATTCTTTATACGAGATTGGAAAAATTATGTTTAATTAACTAGTATTTTTTTTTAAAGTAAAAAGTTGACTGAAAGTTCTTAGCAGCCAGCACTAAGCACTAATGGGAATTCATAGCATTTGCAATCGTTTTCTTAATATACACTTCAAAGTGGAAACAATTTAATACATCAATTCAATCTTAACTTATATATGAAGGACTTCCAAACTTGACCAATTGGTTAATCGCGAAATGCACGAAAATAATATATTGTTAAAGTCATATAGTATTTTCAAAAACAAGAATGACGATTAATAGTACCCCTTCAAAATTTTCCATTCTTTTCTGAAAGTAAAAAGCGCGGCAAGTCTAATTTTCTTATATTCTTTTTAGGGAAAAGGGTCTGAAAAATACTTTAATTTTGATCGAAATTGTTGTTACGATACTAAACTTTATGAAGGACCTTTTACCCCTGCACTATTTAATAGTGTATTTTAAAGGTATATATGTGTCCACGTGGACACATTACTATTTAAAATGATGCAATATTTATGATGTCCACGTAGACACATATATGCCTTTAAAATACACTATTAAATAGTACAGGGGATAAAAAGCCCTTTTCAAAGTTTGATATCGTAACAACAATTTCAGTCAAAGTTTAAGTATTTTTCAGATACTTTTGTCTTTATTAGTACTCCCTCCGTCCATAATTATTTGGCAGATATATTAAAAATAGATGTCCAATTCTGCCCTTAATGATAGTGTAGTTCAATTGAAAAGTTATGTAGACTTTTGGTATTCTTGGTATAATAGAATTATATTAGTCAAATTACACCTTCTATTAAATTTTCCTTGAGAGGTGTGCATGACCTTACCCTGACAAACAATTGTGGACGGAGGGAGTACATCTTTTCTTATGAGGGAATAGCCAAGTTTGCCGCCATAAACACCATGACATTGAAATCCATGACTTCTCATATTATATTACTTATTTCTATCCTAAACAAGTCAAAAAGAGAGTACTAATTTCTGCCAAACAGTAGATCTATTATTTACCTTTAATCAATAATTCAATCCCGCTTACTTTTCCTAGAAAACATTTTTCGAGAAGACATTTTCTATTAAAATTTTCTTTTCATATCGAACACACCTTTACAAGATGAAATTTGGTATTTACTCTTTACACATAATCTTTTTTTCAAATAATAGTGTATGCACTAGTTACACTTTCCGGTTTTGTAATTATACAATATCTCAAAATTTTATATGTAAAATTTGAAACTCCGTGATATGGTTATTTTAATTACAAAACTAAAAAGTTGTTGTTTGCGAAGTTTTCCGTTTTACCTAGACATTCAGAATCGAAATTGTAGAGAAAGTTAGACGAAGGGTATAAAGCCCTATTGTATACTTTTATGACACCCTTTAAAGTTCAAACCTATTTATTACTTACTATATTATAGTTCATATATTCATTGAAGACTGGAACAACATAACATAGAACAAACTTGAATTGTTTGGTGGTTCAACTACTATGTTGAAAATTTTCAACATTAAATTTAAAATCTATTTTGCCGTGTTGACATTTTCATTGTGTAATATTCTGCTTTTCCATTGGCTCATTCAATTTCTGCAGCTATATTTTAATATCCTTTCACATATGTATTAAAGAATCATAGTAAATTCTCTTAGGCGGCAAAAGATGTTCTAATACAAAATTTCATCTTCCCAATTGAATTAAAATAAAGATAATACTCCATCCGTTCACTTTTAACTTTGACCCAAAATTCATAGCTGACCATGAAGATGTGGGATAGAAAGGGTATATCTACTACTCTGTTTTACCCAAGAAAGTAAAGTTTGATGATAAGCTATGTTGCTCGGACTCTTCAAAAATTTCAACGGGTGCGTGTCGGATTCGCCAAAAGTAGTGCATTTTTGGAGAGTCCGACACGGGTGCGGCATCAAAAGTGAAGAGTCCGCGCAACTAAGATGATAAGTAGAAGAAAAGTATGAGCTCCTTCAAATATACAAAGAGCAGATCAAGAAATGGGGACCGTAAAACAAAATATTCACTGCCAACAGAGGCCTCACGGGAAATTAAGTAATTAACAGACCTATTAACAACAAAGTTTAGTCTAGATTATGCTCTTATTTTAGAGATCCCAACCTAAGGCATTAAATTAAAGGTTTTAAAATTAAAAAGATGCACTATAAAATATAAACAAACACATCTTGGAATTTCATGATTCAGTAAATATACATGAGGGGCAGCTATTAGTGAAAAGTGACCTATATTGTCAATCAAAAAAATGTTGATCCTTCAATGAAGAAGAAACAGTTGAATATGAAACGTCCTTTACACATGCTCAGTTGAAATGATAAAGCCAACACAACCAAAACATCCTCGTTTGAGACCAGTCTTGACTTGTGATGTTGGATATGACACCTTATGATGCAATTAAAATTGATAAAATTTAAAAGAACATCTAAAACTATGTGCTAATGAGAAAAAGATACCAAATCAAATTTAGGTGGTGACAAATGGTTTAATGAGAGATAAGATACCTGCTCAAGAAAAGAGTCTCGTTGAGGCCCAGTTCCATAAGTGCTCAGTGCTCCAAATGCAGCATAAGCATTGGCTCGTATCTTCTCATTCATGCACTCCTATTCATGCACTCCTTTTATGAGGCAAGAAAATAATGTTATACGCTATGGCCATCTCAACATGCACTTGCTAATATTTCTATAATCCACAGATTAGAAGATAATGATGTAACATGTGTTTCTTTCCCAAGAGATAAATCGCACATCGATATGAACTAATTTTCAGAGACAAAATGTAAAACCTACCATTAAATTACTTCAGCTCTTTTAGAACTCAGACTCCAATTGTGGCAACCTATGTTGTTTGAATGCTCCAAAAATGTTGATGCACCCTGTGTCGTATCCTCCAAATGTACTACTTTTGGAGGATCCGACATACACTCGTCGGCATTTTTGAAGAGCCAGAGCAACATAAGTGGCAACACTAGCACAGTACAATATATGGGTGTCACTCATCTATTTAACTAGCACATACACTTAAGGGGTATAATATCAAATTAAAGAAGAACTTGTATCAAGAGACATGTCTTGAAGGTTGACAAATAATGCAAAATATTATGTCAAGGCAAAAGACATCACCCTAGGATGTCCAAACAGAGTTGTGTTACTGTCCTGATACAAAAGTCTTTTTAACACAATGCCACCCTGTTATCAGCTCTAAATAAATAATTTAGAATGTGATACAATCGGACTAGTACAGTAATTCAACCAATTTGAGGCTATTACCAGAAAATCTAAAGTTGAAGAAATTTACGTTTGGATAGTGAATCAACTTACTTGGAGATTCTGAAGCCGTATAGAAAGGTTCAGGAGAACAGGTTCAACCGCTCCCTGGATGAGGACTCGAGAACCTACATAGTAGGATGTCAGCAGAAAACATTCACGTGAAGGTAGAATATAAGATACTAACAAAGACCGAGCAAGCTTTACCATCAGCAACCATGATACTGCAGTTAACTGACCGACTCATCTGAGTCATCGATCAAAGCTAATATCACCCCTAGGATTTAGTAGTATACTGGAGAACATGGATAGATGGCATCTGCAAGACCAGCAGGCAGAATGAACCTCAACCCAAGAGAAGTGAAAATATACGGTACTTGAGCAATGACTATGGCGGCGTTCAAAACTTTACTAATTTCTCATTCTTTCAGAGTAGAAATTATATGCACCTAGCCACAAAGGAAGGAATTTTTTTATAACTAAAGCAGTAATTACGAAATGAAGCCATGATATATTTGACCGAGGAAATCAAACTGAACCAGAGGGACTCCTAATGATGAAATCAGGAAAAAAAAACTAGAAAATTCCTCGCGTAAACATTCCTCCTCCTTAGAAGAAAAGAAAAAGAAAAAAGAATACTCTATGACCAAGAATACCTGGACAAACCCTCTAGACAGAGGCGCCTAACAGTAGGAGAATCATCCGATACATGCCGACAAAGTGCTTGCACCATCTGTTCTAATAGGGGACCAAAGCCATCACTGGCAAAAATTTGCATCCCACAATCTTAGGAAGCTTTATACATGAATAGGATTTGAGACCATCAACAAGAAAATCACTATGACGGAACAAAATATCAGTTAAAACACTTTTGAAGGGTGTAAGCTTACAAGTTACAAAGCTTTCTATTTAGTTGTTTTTCCCCAGCACCTGCTAGGTGCCTTCATCATAGTTCATTGTGATTCATTAACTCGGTAGGGATCCCATGTCGCCTTTTCTCTTTGTATTAGCCATGGATTATCTCACAAGGGTCTTAAAAAGCCTTCATACTAACCATGAGTTCCATTACCATCCTAGGTGTAAGAGACAAAAAATCATCTAACTTAGCTTTGCTGATGACTTGTTGATGTTCTGCAGGGGAGATATAAAGTCTGTGAGCTATCTACATAAATGTTTTATGCAATTTTCAGAGGCTTCAGAATTGGTGGCAAATGTAGATAAAAGCAGTGTGTATTTTGGAGGAATCAAACAGCCTGTTCAATGGCAAATGTACTCGTGTACTCGATACTACACAAGTTAGAAACATATTGTCATAAAATAGTATGAGTTTCCAGTCAGCTTAATGTTGCTATGACGATTGTATAGTAAAACATCAAGAATTACTTATATTGTGACGAGTAAACTGTAATCGCAAACGAAAATTTACAAGGAACAAAACTTAGTCAAAAAGTTAAAGTTAAGAGCGGAAGAAGAGCTTACATGTTCTAAATGAGTTTGTTATCATCACTTGAAAATCCTTAAATAGCCAAAAGTCAATTTTCTCTGTAAAATTTTATCATGAGTTAGCTTTGAAGAAGCAGAAATTAGAAGAATCTGATATTGACAGAGCTCTTCACAATATTTTCTCCATTAGAATGAGGTTGGTACTATTCAATAGTGATCCAAATTTATAGACTATTTATCATTCTAAAATGGACTAATAACATATTTTCTTTTAATTGAATACGTGTTGCTATATATAATAAAACTAAAAGGTCTTAACAGATGCGACATCCTAAACCTACTAGTGAACTTCAAATAAAGACGACAAGTTTAACTCGTAGACATCCACGTGGATGTCGCATAATATAGTTCAGAACACTACACACTGCGAGTTAAACTATATTATGTGACATCCACGTGAACTAATGACATTTTTCATGTTTCACAAATCTAAACTTATCAACAACTTCTCCAACAATTTTTTTATCAAACTACACGAGGATCCAAAACAATTTCAATAAAACATATAGCATCTAATTGAAAACAACAACCACCAAAACAACAATGACAAACAACCACAAATTTCCATGTAGCTTAAGATTTCAAAAATGCGCCACAAGTAGTAACTTTAGAAACCAATATGCAGCACTAGTTGTAGTAGAAAATAACAATTAAAACAACATTTGAAACACCAAAAAAAAGAAACTACAATCAAATGCTTTGTCAATGCTCATTCACAATTTCGTTTCTTTCTCGTTTAATCTTTTTAGTGTCACATTATACTTAAAAATTGAATACAATAATTATACAATAAAAAAAAACCCATTCAAATTCAAAGCACATAAATTGGGAACTGAATTAAAGACACTAATGGTAAAAGTATTCTACATATTCATCACCTGATGGAAATTTTTTTTGCAATGCCAGCCTTACCAAAATTTCTTGGCAGCCCTAGCAATTATTCAACCCTTTTAACAGAGAAAATCTTAAATAAACTCTCAAATAACTCCTCTTTGAACCTCAAACCCAAGCCTTACCTATAAAACTATCATTTTCAGTCCTTACACAATAACAATGAGTATCTATAAGAGCCCAATCACATAAAATTCGACCAGCAGAAAGAAAAATGGCAGATTTACAGAAAAAGAAGAAGGGGGAGATGAATCAGGAGGAATAAACTTACTTTAGATGTAGATGCAAGTTGTAGGTGAAACATTTTTCTTCCAATAATGCCTTCAAGCTCCAAGATTTAGGAGATTTTTCTGCCAATAATGCCTTCAAGATTCAAGAGTAAGGAGACTTCAGAGCTATGCACATCGATTTTGGCATATTGCTAGAGAGAGAAAGAAAAATCTAATAGCTTTATCAATGGATTTGGGGGTTTTAGGTTATAACTATAGAGAGAGAAAAATTTTTAGTGCCTTTTAGTTCCCGCTCTTCCTTGTAGTTCCCACTGAAAATTTCATTTAGGGACGAGTTTATTTGTTATTAGAAAATAATATAGTCAAATAGAGACTAGTAAATAATATCATCCTTATAAGTATATTTTAGGGATCATATTTATAACTTGTTACTATATTTTGGTCTTTAATAAGCCTTTTTGTTGTAGTGCCGATGATAGAACAAGTGCTTCTTCAATATGTAGGCCTCTTGTTTTCCCGGTTTGTACCTCTTTTTCCTAGTTAATACAATGCCCACCTGGAAATTTCATATATTTCTTTGTTGGCATAGTACTCTGACAAATCTTTGTAGAGGCATGCAACTTGGATCCCTAAGAGTACTCATTTTCCAATCAACATGATGAAGGAATTACCCTCTTTCCAATATCACATTTTTGACAACAAGAATCCTTTTGTGCATCTGCATACCCCAGCACAGAATGCGTGAAAGGAAGAGAAAAATAGAATTTTTGAAAACAAGAAGATGACTATGAGTACTGTAACATCTCGCACCTAGAAATGACTATAAAGAGCATAAAAGATGAAAATATTGATTTTTTGAAAGAATAAGGAAATCTGGAAATTTTGTCCAAGTTAAGAAAGTGAGTTTTGGCCATTTTCAAACGACCATAACTCCTAGCTCAGGAGGATTTAGGAGCAGCTATAGATATGGTTGGAAATCCCTTGTAGAGATATTTCCAACACCGCCAAGATTGCACGATTTTGACATCGTATGAGTGAGATATGCCTTCCAGAAGTTGGGCTGTTGGATTGAGGAAAGTCTCAATCCGGATTTAGGGAAGGGCAAATTAGTCTTTACTCTAATTAATTTCCTAATTCATTTTTAGGGATTTATTGGGGGTAAAAACATGACTTATTCAGTTTGGAGAATTGATAAATATGCTTAGGGCTTGGAGAAAAGAGAAAAGAAGAAAGAAAAGGAAGAAAAGCCAAGATTTCGCCAAGAACGTCAAGCATTTGGAGTGGAATTCGTCGGGGGTGATCCCTATTAAGGTATGTGAGACCTTTTTGTGTTGTGTTAGTTCACCCACACACCAAATTGTTTCAATGCAATTGTTTTGAGTGTTTACATGTTGAAGAAGTAAGGTTCTTGAAGAACAAATTGTAGAATTCTTGTTGGTTGAGTTGTTGATGCTTGGGAGTGAGTTCATTCATGTTTCAGAGTTGTTTTTTGAGTTAGATTGGTTGTATATTGAGGGTACAATTGATCCTAAGTGTTTGGCGAATGAACTATGGAAGTCAAGGAGGTTTAGAGAGGAAGAACGGAAGAGAAAAATCAAAAGTCGCTGGGCAAAAGGGCTGGGGCTCTGCGCCTGCCAGAGGCCGACAAAAACTTCTCTGAAGTTTGGCCTCTGGCGTGTCGCACCAGCCAGACTTCTCTAAAGTTTGAGGGCTGACGCCCCGCGCCTCTAAGAGCGCCAGGGACGCCAATTCTTCCCATTCGTTACCCACCTTTTCATACTTGTTCCTAAGCGATGTACCTATGCTTTCTAGTTGATTCCAACACTCTAAGGTACATTCAAACATCATGAAATCATCCATAAACATGAGATCATGAACCTTGAATCCATAATTCAATTCAAGGAAAGTTAAGATCAAAGTCAACGAAGTTAAGAGTCAAGTCTAGAAGTTAAGAAGCAAGTCAAAGCAAAGTTTCTTAAAGTTTTCAAGAGTCTTTAACAAATGTTTAACTTCGTTTTTAGGCTCAAGTTTCAAGTTAAGCAAAGAGTAAAGAGTTGAGTTCATTTCTCAAAAAGCTATAAGGGGACTAAGTATTCCCAAAGAGTTTATAAATGTTTTCACAATTGAGCAAGAAAGGGAACATCGATTCCAAGAGAGCTTTTAAGCTAAGTTTTGAGTAATTATCTCAATTCAAAGAAAGAGTTTTGTTTTTACAAACATATGAGCTAAGTATATTTTGGGAGTAGTATTGAGCACCGATATGGGGATGCGGGTTCATATTAACTCAAGTCTCCATAAACCATATAGCCATCATGGGTAGTAAATGATCATACTTTTTAGATGACTCCTTAAGATGCTTTTAGCATAGACTAGTGGATCCACTAAGTTAAGCATTCTATATGACGGCAAATTATAGGACAGTTCTGGCAGCGTGGGCAAAATGTTGTATTACCACTTAGGCTCATAGTGGTGGTTGTCGGTTAGAGAATCTCCCACAAAAGTTATATTACTTTTATATTTAAGTAAAGTTGGGTTTGGTATTGCTTTATCTTTAACAAACTAAGTTGTTTACATAGTTTTACAACCTTTATATATATTGCATGTGTCTTATTGCTTTATATTGAGTTCAGTTGTTCATAAATTAGACAGAGCCATGGTAAGTGTTCCTTTGTATTCCTTTCAAGCTTAAGTTGTTGTTTAGCTTTCCAATTCGCATACTCGTACATTCAATGTACTGATGCCAGTTGGTCTGTATCTTATTATAATGCAGACACAGGTAACCAGGATTAGCATCCAACACGCCGTTGATCCAGTTGAGCACTCCAGAGTCAGTGGTGAGCCTCCTTGCATTTTGGAGGACTCTGTTATTTCGCTTTCCTAGTTTTTCTTTATTAGGATGTTGTGGGGTCTGTCCCAACATCCATCTCAGTATTATAGAGGCTTCATAGACAGTCAGACAGTTAGTATTGAGTCTCTCAACTATGTATTTGTAGATACTTTGTTTTGAGACATAAGTCATTTTGGCTAAGATGCTATCATTTAAACTATTGCATTGAGTTTATTTTGTTGAGTTAAGTCTTCCACTGAGTTAAGTAAGCCAGACCAAGGGTCCGCTTGGGGCCAGCGATGGTCTCCGAATACCGGCCACGTCCAGGGTGTAGGCTCAGGGCGTGACAAGTACATAAAAAATATAGACTATATGTTTGAGGTTTATAAAGAACATATAGATATGGACAAGGTGATGAAGAAAGTATGGATTAGAGAGTCATGGCTTGCAGCTTTCCTAACTGATTGTCCACCCTTTTATGCTAAAATGAGAGAGAGAACTTACTAATGCACATCAACATTTTAACACTGATAGCATGTAATGGTTGCTTCTAGAAAATCTATATCACCGCAAATTTCACAAATCTTTTTCTGCAAGGTCGTATAGAAAACACAAGAAATTTAGAAGCTAATAGACTTTTGATCCATATTAAGTGAAAATCATATTTCCCTCTAGTTTTAGCAATGAAAAAGGATGTAGATGTTATCAAAGTGGTCATTCATCTTCTTTTGTTGCACCAAATTAAGATTACCAAATGAACAAAATGAAGAATGAGGGGCAAATATATCATCAGGTACACAACGCTAAATCATAATCGACAAAATCAAGTTCTCGCCTTCTTTTAGCTAACATGCTTATCTTTCATAATACCATACCATTTTATTATGAAAGCTAGTGGTACAATACCATTTTCGACAAGCAATTCATTTTGCTTCTTCTTGTTGTTAATTTGAAGACGGTTCATCTGTATACCTAATATATTTAAGTTTTTTTTATTTTGTTCTTTAATCCTATATTATTAAACACAATCTCTGGTGTCTTCTTTTGGACATGAAAGGAGATTTTTTAGAACAAAAAAGATTAACTTGTTGTAACTAGAGCATAATCCTTGATGGACGAAATAAATCTCTCGGGTTTATTTGTCATTTTAAAGTTGCATGATATAGTATAGTCTTTATCCTTGCATTAAAAAAGAAAAACAGAACCATAGTGCAATATGAATTGATGTTTACTATTTTTCAACGTAAAATTTTAACTAATCAGTAAGTTGACTTTGGAGTAAAATGTTCTAATAAAACTATTAAAATTTTAATCCCTATCCGTTAATAGCCTAATACATACACTGAAGTATTACTAGTAGAGCGAGGTATAAGAAAACATCATTAGTAGAGAAATAGCAACACAATATCTGAATATGGGGCAAGCATAGAGTAAAAATATTTTAGAACTTGGGAAAACGAAGCTACACTCAAAGTAATTAGGAAAAAGAAAGGCACCCAATAAAAATCATCGTATTGATTATTTTTTCCGAATGGAGATAAAATTGAAGTAGCTAATAATTGTGTGATAACTATAGTTGATACATTGATTGACGATCAAATCCAGAACTTTAGTACAACACTATTGATGAAAGGAAGGGACAATATTTTGAGTAAATTGTCAAGATTTTCGCTTAATCTAGTCACTTAATGATATAGAAGATGTTATTTACTCTTCTTGTTACATTTTTCCTGTTAGCAAGTTGAAACCTATTCCAAACATCTATATTGAACACTCCTTTATTTTATGTGAGAGTGTTGAAACCTCGAACATTCATTTATTTAATTCATAATCATAATTCCTGAATGAGCTTGGGTAACTTTGTTAATCCTTAAAGAAAGATATTCAATAGATATCTCTTTAAGCATCTTATTTTGGAAAAAAAGCTCTATCGATTTGAACAATATTATTGAAAAATTCAGGTGTGATGTCTATATTTTTATTTCTCATTTATATGTTCCCTTTATATTTATTATAAGTGAAATTCTATGTATGTATACCTCAAGAGAAACTAATTCGTTAATATAAACTTTGATTTGGGCATTATGAGACTAAAGTTTCAACATTCAAGGTGATGTATATTTTTTTGGTTGATCATTTCATATGTGTTCTTTCTCTTTAATTTAAGTGAACCTAAACCACAAAAAACTTTGTTAATTCACATGTATGTTCCCTCACACATTTAATTTTCAAAAAAATAAATTATAGTCACGATTGATTTATCTTGATTTATTAAATTTGTTTCTTTGACATACAAGATTATCAAGAACGTGTCATTGGTTATTAACTAGATGGTTGATCATGAAAATATATTTTTTTAAAAATTACATGACTACCAAATAAACTAACATAAAATAAAATATTTTCAATATCAAACATCAACTTCATAACAAATGACACATTCTTGATAGTTTTGTACGTGATTAGAGTTGTCACACCAACAAAAGAAACAAATTTAATAAACCGTGATAAATAAATCATGAAAATAATTTAAAAAGAGTTGTAAGAGAACATACATGTGAATTAGTGAAGTTGTTTTTTGGTAGAGTTTCACTTAAACTAAGAAAAAGAACACATATGAAATGAACAGTCAAAAATAGACATCACCTTCAAAGTTGAAACTTTAATCTCAAAATGCCCAAATCAAAGTGTATTATAACGAATTATATATATATATATATATATATATAATATATATATACTAGTTCTGAGAACGTGCCTTGCACGTTTGACCTTTATTATTAAATAAAATTTATATAGGCCTAGCTTATGTATAGAAACATGTGTAATATCAACCCAATTAACTTAAAAAAAACAATAAAATATACATGTCATCATATGCATACAAAATGAAAAAGGTTAAACAAAGCAATATATTAATCTGAATAAGAAAGAATAACCAATAAATTAAAATTTTCATAAGAAAGTCTAGTGGACTAACATTTTATGTCCAATTTATCAAGGAACAAACTATGTATGCTGTGATAGAATTATTAGCAGCCGAAGAATAATTCATAATCAAGCATAATAATAATTTAATAGATGGTAAGAGAGCCGACATGTGAGAAATAACAATGGAATCCTTACCAGTCACATTAAAGATGAATTTAGAAGAAGAGGAGGAGGGGGAGAACATCAATGGATCTAGTCTAGCATGATTCACTGATTTGGCTATTTATAAAATTCTGAAAGCTTACTGTTAGAAGTTGAAAAGAACTTTAAAACATTGAATTGGTATGGGAAAATGATAAGTGGCAGTACCAAGGAAATTAATCCATCTGTATGTATACTCAAATACATATTATATTATATTATTGTAAAACTTAATATGATATTCTTAATTAATGATAGAATATTAATAAATTAGATATTTTATAACATTTAATTTAATATAGGAAAAACAACAATTCAACTTTTTCCTAAATTTCTTCCCACTTTTAATAATATATAAATGAAATGATTATTATTATTATTATTATTATTATCATTATTATTATGGTTTTAATGAAAAATGACTTTTTCAAATTACTCAGGGCATTTACTATTTCATTTTAAAAAAGTAAATTTCTAGCATCCCATAATATTTACATTTAACATATAAACTAACTTTTCAAATTCTGTAGACATTGTACTATTTCATTAAACAAGAAAGTAGACTTTTAGCATCCCATAATATTTATAATTAATATATAATAACTAATAATATATGATTTTAAAAAAAAGCTTTAAGTATAGGGGTAAAATGGTATTTCAACTTTACATTTTGGAGCTTTCCACTTATAGTAATATATGATATGTATAATTTCACTAAAAATAAAGATATAGAGAATATATGAAATGAAAATAAAAAGATATACATCACACCTTCATTTATAAATAATTATTGTTCTAGTTGATAGAAAATTAGCTAATTAGATGCTTTAAGAATATATGAAATGAGAAATAAAAAGCATATTCAGACACTATGTTTATGAAAAAGATAAAGGAGTGTTCACAATATAAGATGAAGTGTGTAGAGAAAAGGAGACAAAATGCATCAAAAGATACAATTGTGTGTCACTCAACTTATTACATACCAGAGCTAACTAATTGTTTATCATTTGATTTAATTAGAAGAAGTTCATAGATGATGAAAGGTTTAATTACTAAACAAAGCATGTCCAATGTGGAACGAGTTTGTATTTTTCTTTAAACTGTATAAAACACTTTGTTAAAAATAAAATGAGGATGGTTATAAAAAATATATATTTATATGTTATTATTGTTTACATTCATTACAAGAGAGCCTACAAAATTGATGACTTCCTTCAAGAAATGCATCATATCTACTTGCTCTGGTCTACAAAAAATTCTCTCCAAAAAACATGTAGAAGCATCCAACAAATAAGGTTATTCTATTACTTTTCTGATGGTCTGGTTAGCCTATTAAGTGTGAAGAGAAGTGTTTTTCTTTGCGATGGAGTTTGGCTTTTCTCCTTTATACATAGCAATAGATGACACATATATACTGACATACACACAATTGTTAACAAATTAAATACAAAAGATGCACACAAAACCTCAGAGCAAAAGGGTTGATATACAATACAATTTCAAAGACAACTCCAGGATCCGAAAGTACATAAGTTTTCTAACGAAGCAGTAGGTGCAGATCTCAATTTTGCCTCTCCAATTCTGGATTCTTCAATAGTTAGGATATTTAGGGTGAAAAATCGTATGAGTTTCCATATGGGTATTTAGAGTTAAAATTGTAAGAGTTACTTTCTGAGGTGGCAAAGCTTTTCCATGAAAATTTAAGAAGTACCATAATATTACCTTTTGATTTTTTTAAAAAATTTAATTAATTTTATACATATTAAAAAAATAGTAGCGACATATTTGCCACCAATTATCATATAGTGGAGATAGTGTGTATGTTGCCACAAAAGCTTTTGGAGCCAAAAAGTTTTTAAGAAGGAAAGTAAAATTTATTCCTACTATTGCACATATTGGTTGCGATCTAGATAAAGTTGTCACTAAAGTGTTTAATTTATGGCAACTTAAGTGTTGCCATAAAAGCATATATTATTTTGTAGTGACTTAGTTATGTTTCCACTGTATTGCTACATTTTTGTGGCGATGAATGTAGTCGCCACTAAATATCCCTTTTCTTGTTGAGGGAACATCATAGTAGTAGCGAATATCACTCGGATAGAAAGTTCCACTAGCATTGATTAGTCTTTGTCATGATAAATACTCCTAAGTGTTAACTTGAATATTGTTTTAACTTTATTAGCCTTCATATCAATTACCTTTTTGCTTTCTCAATTGTAACACCTCGGATTATGGAAAAGGGAGAAAGGACCTTTTCGGGCTGAAGTCAGGTTCTATGGATCCCATCTAAGGACTGTAGAGAAGCTTATACGGGCCGTAGATGGAAAGCATAGTAAGAGGGAAAATAATTTTTTAAAATCAAGTCCCAATATCTCTTTTTATGGTTGTAACACCCCAGAGAATTTTCGAACTAAGACTCGAGCCATCCTTCATGTGGAGTGGGATTTTACCGAGGAATAAAAAATTTCTTGAGTGTTAAGTTAAGGTCCCTAGGTGTAGCACATTGAGTTCCAAGAAGAGTTGAATTGGAAATAGTCATTTTGGAAAGAATCTGGAAAATTTGGCTATGGAAAAAAAGTGAGTTTTTGGTCAACTTTGAGCAGTCGTATCTCCTAGCTCAAAATGATTTAGGCGAATTTCCAGTTATGTCTGGAAAGCCCTTGGAATGATCTTTCCAACGCCGCCGAGTTTGCTTGATTCCGAGTTCGTATGAGTGACTTATGCCCTTTGGAAGTTGGGTTGTTGGCACAGTCGCACAGTCGCACAGTGCAGTTTGTTTAGTCCGAAAATTTTAAGGGTATTTTGGTCTTTTCCCTAATCTTTTCTTTGGGTTATATTGAGGTGTTAGACTGATGTTTGGATCATTTTTGTCCCATTTTAAAGAGTGAGAGAGAGTGAGAGTTAGGGCTTGGAAGATAAGAGAGAAAGAAGAGGAAAAGAAGAGGAGAAAGAGAAGAAGAAGCTAAGGATCGTCGTGGATTTTTGTCGGGGGTGATCCCTAATCAGGTATGTGAGTCTTTAGTGTGGGTTTATCCTTTCCCCCCACATACCAAGCTCGTTTTTATGATTTGAGAAGAGATTGGATTTGTTGTTGAAGTTGTTAGTTGTTGTTGATGTTGTTAGTTGTGTTGTTGAAGTTATTGTTGGTTGTGGGACAGGATTGGGCTGTGTATTTGAGTTGTGACCTATTGTATATTGAGGGATTTTATGATCCTTAGTGTTGGTTGGTTCATACCCCCACACACCAACTCGTTTTTAATTCCAAGAGAAGATTTATTGGTTGTTGAAGTTGTAGTGGTGTTGTGTTGAAGTTCTTGCTGATTTAGTACAGATTTCTGGCTGTGATTTTTGAGTTGAATCTATTGTATAATAAGGGTCTTTATGATTCTAAGTGTTGCTGCTGAAACCTTGAGGTTGAGAGGGTTTAGAATTGGAAAGAAACAAGGGGAAAAAGTCGGATTTTTGGGGAAAAAGGGGCTGGGCTGTTGCACCTCTCCTAGTGCCAAGGACACCAATCCTTCCCTTTCATTCACCATTTCTTTTTTTATACATGTTCCTAGGTATTATACCTATGTTTCCTAGTTGTTTCCAACACTCCAAGGTACTTCCAAAAGTCAAGTAAAACTACAAGTCAAGTGAAGTTAGTTTCCAAGTCAAGTGAAGTTAGTTTCAAAGTCAAGTGAAGTTAGTTTCCAAATCAAGTGAAGTTAGTTTCAAAGTCAAATGAAGTTAGTTTCCAAGTCAAGTGAAGTTAGTTTCAAAGTCAAGTGAAGTTAGTTTCCAAGTCAAGTGAAGTCAAGCTTAGAAGTAAGTAAGTCAAAACAAGTCTTTAAGGTTTTCCAAGAGTCTTCATTGATCGTTTTAACTTCATTTTAAGGCTCAAGTTAAGTAAAGAATGAAGAGTTCCAAGTTAAGAGTTTCAAGTTGAGTAAAGAGTTTCAAGTTGAGTCAAAGTATCGAGTTTCAAGTAAAGTAAAGAGTAAAGAGTTGAGTTCATTTCTCAAAGTTATTAGGGAACTATGTATTCCCAAAGAAGTTTTAAAGAAATGTTTTTACATTTAAACAAGGTTGGAAACTGAGATTTCCAAAAGAGCCTTCGGGCTAGTTTTTGAGTAATTATCTCATATCAGCAGGAATAAATATGTTTTAAAAACATAAGAGCCAGTACATTTTTGGGAGTAGTATCGAGCACCGAATTGGGGGAGCGTTCAAAGAACCCACAGCCCCCATAGAACCATGTTAGCCACCATGGGTAGAAAAGGATCATACTTTTTAGATGAATCCTTTTCAGATTAGACTAGTGGATCCATTAGGCAGTTCAGGTCTTATACCTTTGGCCGGGTATAAGATGCTCTGGCAGCGTGAGGTCGATCGCTGTATCATCACTATAGCTCTTATGTGATGGTTGTCGGTTAGAGAAACTCCCACAGCAGTTATTGTATTTTCATACACAGAAATTATTGTATTTTATATACATCAGTTCAATTGTATTTCTATATACATCTCAGGCTTATTGTATCCTTGTATACACTCAGAGTTTATAGCATGTTTTAAACAGTCTTTCTTTATATCGCACTTGTTTTAAATTGCCTTATATTGAAAGAAGTCAGTCAGGTTGAGTTCAGTTATTCAAGAGTCGAGTATCCTTGAGTTAAGTATCTTTGAGTTAAGTATATATCTTGAGTTAAGTATATATCCTTGAGTTGAGTATCTATCTTGAGTTGAGTATCAGTATCTATCTTTGAGTTGAGTATCTGTCTCTGAGTCCAGTATCTATCTTCTGAGTTGAGTAAGTTTGAGTAGTTTTGGGTATTCCTTGAGTTGAGAAAGTTTGAAAAGAGGTAAGTTATTCAATTTATTCCAGTTTTTCTTCTAGCCTATGTTGTTTAGCTTTCTAGCTTACATACTCGTACATTCCACGTACTGAGCCATTTGGCCTGCATCTTTTTATGATGCAGACACAGGTATTCAGGATCATCAACAGGAGATTCGTTGATACATCCGGGAGTTCCAGTTAGCTATGACAAGCCTCTTTGCTTCCGGAGGATTTCATTTACCTTTCAGTTGTATCA
>NW_026019720.1:0-7921 GCF_900185275.1 Solanum verrucosum
CTCTATAGATTAGGTCTTACAGCCGTCCAGGTAAAATTTTGGCAAAAATGAGGTAGGAATTCTGGATCACAAAAAAATAATATGGACTACAGCATACGAAAATTCGGTACAAATGGGGGGTTTACCTGCTCTAGGGGTCGTTTGACCCTTGAAAAGTGGGCCATTCTGGCCGTTAGTGCAACTGGCTCAGTAGGTAAGGTCTTAATGGACGTTCCAGGTAAGTATTTTCAAAAATGTGGTCGAAATTCTGGATCACCGAAAAATATGCATGATATATAGCATAAGAAAATCGGCAAAATGAAAGAATTTACTTGTTCTAGTTCTCGTTTGACCTTGAAAATGGGCCATTTTGGCCGTGAGGGCTAACTGGCTCCATAGATAAGGTCTTAACGAACGTCCAGGTAATATTTTGGCAAAAATGAGGTCGAAATTCTTTATCACCAAAAAGATGGTGACCTATGCATTACGAAAATCGGCAACATGGGGATTTCCTGCCATATGGCTTTTTTTAACCTTGAAAATGGGCCATTTTGGCGCCGTGATGGCCAACCGGCTCCATAGATAAAGTCTTAAAGGATGTCCAGGTAAAATTTTGGTAAAAATGTAGGACGGAATTCCGTATCACCAAAAAATCCGTGGACTATAGCACACGAAATCGGTAAAATGGGGGATTTACCTGCTCTAGTGATCGTTTGACCTTCAAAATGGGCCATTTGTCCGTGAGGGAAAGCTGGCTCATAGATAAGGTCGTAACGGACGTCCAGGTAAAATATTTGGAAAAAATGGGCCGGAATTCTAGATCACAACAAAATCCTATGGACTATATGTGCACGTGAAAATTGGTAAAATGGAGGGGTTTTCTTGCTCTAGGACGGGATCGTTTTGACCTTGACAAATGGGCTATTCTTGGATGTGAGGGCCACTGGCTCATAAAGTAAGGTTTTACGGATGTCTAGGTAAAAGTTTTTGTAAAAATGAGGTCGAAATTCTTTTATCACCAAAAAAAAAGGTGTGATCCAATAGCACACGAAAATCAAAAAAATGGGGGATTTACCCGCTCTAGGGCTCGTTTGACCTTCAAAATGAGGTCATTTTCTTCGTGAGGGCAAACTGGTTCTATAGATCTTGATCTTGATGGATGTCCAGGTAAAATTTGTGCAAAAATGAGGTCGGAATTCTGGATCACCAAAGATGATGCTCTATAGCACAAGAAAATCGGTAAAATGGAAGGTTTACCTGCTCTAGGGCTCATTTGACCTTTAAATGGGTCATTGTGGCCGTGAGGGTAAACTAGCTCCATAGATAAGGTCTTAACGGACGTCCAGGGTATATAATTTTGGCAAAAATGAGGGCGGAATTCTGGATCACCAAAAAATCTGTGGACTATAACATACGAATCGGCAAAATGTGGGGATTCCTGCTCTAGGGCTCGTTTGACATGAAAATGGGCCATTTTGGCCGTGAGGGCCAACTTGCTCTATATATAAGGTCTTAGCGGACGTCTAGGTAAAATTTTGGCCGTGATGGCTAACTGGTTCCATAGATTAGTCTTAACGGACGTCCAGGTAAAATTTTAGCCGTGAGGGCCAACTAGCTCCATTGATTAGTTCTTAACGGACGTCCAGGTAAAATTTTGGCAAAAATGAAGTCAGAATTCTGGATCACAAAAAATTATGGACTACAACACACGAAAATCGTAGAATGGGGGGTTTCCTGCCATATGGCTTTTTTAGCGTTGAAAAATGGGCATTTGCCCGTGATGGCAACCGTCTCCATAGATAAAGTCTTAAAGGATGTCTAGGTAAAATTTTGTAAAAATGAGGACGGAATTCCGTATCACCAAAAAATCTGTGCACTATAGCACACGAAAATCGGTAAATGGGGGATTTACCTGCTCTAGTGATCGTTTGACCTTCAAAATGGGCCATTTTGTCCGTGAGGGAAAGCTGGCTCCATAAATAAGGTCGTAACGGACGTCCAGGTAAAATCTGGAAAAAATGAGGCCGGAATTCTAGATCACAAAAAATCTATGGACTATAGTCACGAAAATTGGTAAAATTGAGGGGTTTTCCTGCTCTAGGGATCGTTTGACCTTGTAAATGGGCTATTCTGGATGTGAGGGGCCACTGGCTCAATAAGTAAGGTTTTAACGGATGTCTAGGTAAAAGTTTTTGTAAAAATTAGGTCGGAATTCTTTATCACCAAAAAAGTGGACCAATAGCACACGAAAATCAACAATGGGGATTTACCTGCTCTAGGGCCGTTTGACTTCAAAATGGGTCATTTTCTTCGTGAGGGCACAACTGGTTCTATAGTAAGATCTTGACGGATGTCCAGGTAAAATTTGTGCAAAAATGAGGTCGGAATTCTGGATCAGCAAAAAATCTGTGGACTATAGCACCGGAAATTGGAAAATGGGAGGTTTACTTGCTAGGCTCGTTTGACCTTCAAAATGGGCCAGTTTGGCCGTGAGGGTAACTGGCTCCATAGATAAGTCACAGACGTCCAGGTAAATTTTGGCAAAAATGAGGACGAAATTCTGGATCACCAAAAAAACTGTGTAAGCACACGAAAATCGTAAATAGGGTTTTACCTAATCTAGGGCTTGTTGACCTTGAAAATTGGCATTCTGGCTGTGCGGGCCCAATGCTCGATAGGTAAGGGTTTAATAGACGTCCTGGTAAAAATTTTGGCAAAAATGATGTCGGAATTCTTTATCACCAAAAAGATGGTGACCTATAGCACACGAAAATCGGCAAAATGGGGGGTTTACCTGCCTAGGATTTTTTGTCTTTGAAAATGACTATTTTGGCCGTTAGGGCCAACTGGCTCCATAGATAAGGTCTTAGCGGATGTCCAGGTAAAATTTTGGCAAAAAATGGTCGGAATTCTGATCACCAAAAAAGATATGCTCTGCACAAGAAAATCGGTAAAAATGGAAGGTTTACCTGCTCTAGGGCTCATTTGACCTTGAAAATGGGTCATTGTGGCCGTGAGGGTAAACTGGCTCCATAGATAAGGTCTTAACGGACGTCCAGGTAAAAATTTGGCAAAAATGAGGGCGAATTCTGGATCACAAAAAATCTGTGGACTATAACATACGAAAATCGGCAAAATGTGGGGATTTCCTGCTCTAGGGCTCGTTTGACCATGAAAATGGGCCATTTTGGTCGTGAGGGCAACTTGCTCTATATATAAGGTCTAGCGACGTCTAGGTAAAATATTGGCCGTGATGGCTAACTGGTTCCATAATTAGTCTTTAACGGACGTCCAGGTAAAATTTAGCCGTGAGGGCCAACTAGCTCCATTGATTAGTTCTTAACGGACGTCCAGGTAAAATTTTGGCAAAAATGAAGTCAGAATTCTAGATCACAAAAAAATCTATGGACTACAACACAGAAAATCGGTAGAATGGGGGGTTTCCTGCATATGGCTTTTTTAACGTTGAAAATGGGCCATTTTGGCCGTGATGGCCAACCGTCTCCATAGATAAAGTCTTAAAGGATGTCCAGGTAAAATTTTGGTAAAAATGAGGACGGAATTCCGTATCACCAAAAAATCTGTGCACTATAGCACACGAAAAATCGGTAAAATGGGGGATTTACCTGCTCTAGTGATCGTTTGACCTTCAAAATGGGCCATTTGTCCGTGAGGGAAAGCTGGCTCCATAGATAAGGTCGTAACGGACGTCCAGGTAAAATCTTGGAAAAAATGAGGCCGGAATTCTAGATCACCAAAAATCTATGGACTATATAGTGCTCGAAATTGGTAAAATTGAGGGGTTTCTTGCTCTAGGGATCGTTTGACCTTGTAAATGGGCTATTCTGGATGTGAGGGTCCACTGGCTCAATAAGTAAGGTTTTAAAGGATGTCTAGGTAAAAGTTTTGTAAAAATTAGGTCGGAATTCTTTATCACCAAAAAAGATGGTGACCAATAGCACACGAAAATCAACAAAATGGGGGATTTACCTGCTCTATGGGCTCGTTTGAACTTCAAAATGGGTCATTTTCTAAGGGCAAATGGTTCTATAGATAAGATCTTGACGGATGTCTAGGTAAAATTTGGAAAATGAGGTCGGAATTCTGGATCACCAAAAAATCTGTGGACTATAGCACACGGAATTGGTAAAATGGGAGGTTTACTTGCTCTAAGGGCCGTTTGACTTCAAAATGGGCCAGTTTGGCCGTGAGGGCCAACTGTCCCCATAGGTAAGGTTATAACGGACGGCAAAGTAAAATTTTGTAAAAAATGAGGTTTGGAATTTCCGATCACAAAAAATCTTTGGACTATTGTAGCAATACGAAAATTGGTAAAATTGGGGGTTTCCCTTCTCTAGGGGTCCTCTGACCTTGAAAATGGGTCATTCTGGCCATCAGGGCCAACTAGATCCATAGATAATGTCTTAACGAACGTCCAGTAAACGTTTGGTAAAATGATGTCGGAATCCTTTATCACCAAAAGAAGATGGTGACCTATAGCACCCGAAAATCGGCAAATTGGGGGGTTACCTGCTCTAGGGATTTTTTGTCTTTGAAATGGACCATTTTGGCCGTTAGGGCCAAACTGGCTCCATAGATAGGTCTTAGCGGATGTCCAGGTAAAATTTTGGCAAAAATGAGGTCGGAATTCTGGATCACCAAAAAGATGATGCTCTATAGCACTAGAAAATCGGTAAAAGGAAGGTTTACCGCCCTAGGGCTCATTTGACCTTGAAAATGGTCATTGTGGCGTGAGGGTAAACTGGCTCCATAGATAAGGTCTTAACGGACGTCCAGGTAAAATTTTGGCAAAAATGAGGGCGGAATTCTGGATCACCAAAAAATCTGTGGACTATAACATACGAAAATCGGCAAAATGTGGGGATTTCCTGCTCTAGTGTTTGACCATGAAAATGGGCCATTTTGGCCGTGAGGGCCAACTGGCTCCATAGATTAGTCTTAACGGACGTCAAGTAAAATTTTGGCAAAAATGAAGTAGAATTCTAGATCACAAAAAATCTATGGACTACAGCACGAAAATCGGTAGAATGGGGGGTTTACCTGCTCTAGGCTGTTTGACCTTGAAAATGGGCCAATCAGGCCGTCAGTGCCAACTAGTTCCATAGATAAGGTCTTAACGAACGTGTAGGTAGTTTAAAAATGAGGTTGGAATTCTACATAACAAAAATCAGTGGACTATAGCCCACGAAAATTGGAAAAATAGAGGGATTACTCGCTCTAGGGTCGACCTTGAAAATGGGCCATTTTGGCCGTGAGGGCCAACTAGCTCCATAGATAAGGTCTTAACGGATGTCCAGGTAAAATTTGTGAAAAATGAGGTCGGAATTATGGATCACCAAAATATTTGTGGACTATAGTACACGAAAATCAGTAAAATGAGGGGTTTACCTGGCCGTGAGGGCCCTCTGGCTCAATAGGTAAGGTTTTAACGAACGTCTAGGTAAAAGTTTTGTAAAAATTTGGCCGGAATTCTTTATCACCAAAAAATGGGGACCTATAGCACACTAAAATCGGCAAATGGGGATTTACCTGCTTAGGGTTTGTTTTGACCTTGAAAATAGGCCATTTTGGCCGTGAGGGCCAACTGGATCTATAGATTAGGTCTTAACAGACGTCCAGGTAAATTTTTTGGCAAAAATGAGGTCGGAATTCAGGATCACAAAAAAATATATGGACTACAGCACACGAAAATCGGTAAAATAGGGGGTTTACCTGCTCTAGGGGGTTTGACCTTGAAAATGGGCCTTTCTGGCCGTTAGTGCCAACTGGCTCCATAGATAAGGTTTTAACGAACGTCTAGGTAGAGTTTTGCAAAAAATGAAGTCGGAATTCTAGATAACCAAAATATCCGTGGACGCACACGAAAATGGTAAAAATGGGGGAATTACTCGCTCTAGGGCTTGTCTGACTTTGAAAATGGGCCATTTTGGCCGTGAGGTCAACTGGCTCCATAGATAAAGTCTTAACGGACGTCTATGTAAAATTTGTGCAGAAATGAGGTCGGAATTCTGGATCACCAAAAAATATGATGATATATATAGCTCACGAAAATCAGTAAAATGGGGGGTTTACCTTCTCTAGGTGTCGTTTGACCTTGAAAATGGCCCATGTTGGCCGTGAGGGCTAACTGGTTTCATAGATAAGGTTTTAACGAACATCCAGGTAAAATTAAGGCAAAAAATGAGGTCGGAATTCTGGATCACCAAAAAAGATGATGCCCTTATTGTAGACTAAAATCGACAAAATGAATAGTTTTACCTGCTCTAGGATCATTTGACCTTGAAAATGGGCATTTTGGCCGTGAGGGCCAACTGGCTCCATATATAAGGTCTTAACGGACGTCCAGGTAAAGTTGTGCAAAAATAAAGTCGAATTATGGATCACCAAAAATCTGTTGAAAATAGCACACGAAAATCGGTAAAATTGGGGGTTTACCTACTCTAGGGCTCGTTTGACCTTAAAATGGGTCATTTTAGCTGTGAGGGCCAACTGGCTCCATAGATAGGGTCTTAACGGACGTCCACGTAAAATCTTGGCAAAAGTGAGGCCAAAATTTTGGATCACCAAAAAATCTATCGAATATAGCACACAAAGGTAAAATTGGGTGTTTTCTCTAAGGGCACGTTTGACCTTGAATATGGGCCATTTTGGCCGTGAAGACCAACTGCCTCCATAGATAAGGCTTAACGAACGTCCAGGTAAAATTTTGGCAAAAAGGTCGAAATTCTGAATTACCAATATTTGTGGACTATAGGACAATATCGATAAAATGGGGGGTTTACCTGCTCTAGGCTTGTTTGACCTTGAAAATATGCCATTCTGACCGTGAGGGCCAATGGCTTAGTAGGTAAGGTCTTAATGGACGTCCAGGTAAATATTTTCAAAAATAGGTCGAAATTCTGGATCACGAAAATATGATGATATATAGCATAAGAAAATCGGTAAATGAAGAATTTACCTGTTCTAGTTCTCGTTTGACCTTGAAAATGGGCCATTTTGGCCGTGAGGGCTAACTGGCTCCATAGATAAGGTCTTAACGAACATCCATGTAAAATTTTGGCAAAAATGAGGTCGGAATTCTTTATCACCAAAAAAGATGGTGACCTATTGCATACGAAAATCGGCAACATGGGGGATTTCCTGCCATAGTGGCTTTTTTAACCTTGAAAATGGGCCATTTTGGCCGTGAGGGCCAACTAGCTCCATAGATAAGGTCTTAACGGATGTCCAGGTAAAATTTGTGAAAATGAGGTCGGAATTATGGATCATTAAAAATTTGTGGACTATAGTACACGAAAATCAGTAAAATTGGGGTTTACCTGGTCTAGGGATCGTTTGACCTTGAAAATGAGCCATATTGGCCGTGAGGGTAAACTGGCTCCATAGATAAGATCTCAACGGATGTCCAGGTAAAATTTTGGCAAAAATGAGGTCGAAATTCTGGATCACCAAAAAAGATGATGCCATATTGCACACGAAAATCGGCAAAAAATAGTTTACCTGCTCTAGGACTCCTATGACCTTGAAAAAGGGCCATTTGGACGTGAGGGCTAACTGGCTCCATATATAGGGTTTAACGGACGTTAGGTAAAAGTTGTGCAAAAAGAGGTCGAAATTATAGATTACCAAAAAATCTGTGGACTATAGCACACGAAATTGGTAAAATGGCGGCTACCTGCCTTAAGGCTCGTTTGACCTTGAAAATGAGCCATTTTTAGTCGTGAGGCCAACTGGCTCCATAGATAAGGTCTTAACGGACGTCCAGGTAAAATTTGTGGAAAAATGAGATAGGAATTATGGATCACAAAAAATTTGTGGACTATAGCACACGAAAATTAGTAATTGGGGTGTTTACCTGCTCTACGGTTCAATTGAACTTGAAAATGAGCATTTTGGCCATGAGGGCTAACTGGCTCCATAG
>NW_026019721.1:0-12194 GCF_900185275.1 Solanum verrucosum
GGAGAAAATAAATCTTAGTTATTTATTTTCTTATAGTTTTTTTTAAGTTTTTAAATTAAAAATTTTGAAAATTGCTTTTATTTTTTTATTTTTTTAAAATAATACATCAGTTTCGAGAGTAGTTTAAAGCTTTAGTATTTATTCAAATCAATATCCTAATCAATTAACTTTATTAATTTGTAATCAGTTACAACAGTACATTACCATTATGTATAATGTTTGTGTGTCTATATATATATAGTGAGAGAGAGAGGGGGGAGGTTTTCTTCCTTTTAATAACTCCATAATTCAAATTATTGTAATTTCAATTACTAGTATACATGCCCGCGCGTTGCGCGGTTAGTTGATAAATGTAATCATAAATTTTAATCTATTCCAAATTTAAAATTTTAACTTATTATAAGATATCATTTTAAAATTTATTTGAGAATGTTAATAGCATCTTGATGTGTTATAGTAAAATATTTATGTAAACAAATCAATATATAAGCTTAGTTCTTTGTCTAAATTTGACAATAATAATCTTTTAATCATTATTTAATTTATTTATTTTTTAAATTATTTAGAATAATAACGACTATCACTCTCTCCATATTATCCACTTGTTAGAATAATAAAGATATAAGAAAATTTAATAGTTAGATTAAAATTAAATATAACTAAGAAAAGTCCTATCATAATGCTAAGCATACAACAAAAAAGTTAGAATCACTTGGATATCAAACAAATGTTAAATTTTAAATATGTGCAGTTATAATTTAACCAATAATTTTATAAGATGCCATTATTACCAAACAAATGCTACAATTTAAATATGTGTAGTAATAACGTTAACAATATCTAAAATAATAAAAATTTAAATCCAGCGAATTCATATATGAAGCCTGCAAAAACAAACAAACAAACTTAAAATCATTAAGAAAAAAAATTAAAAAAAAACAACAAAAACTAATAGTATCTATAATTATATATATATTTAATGCATACCCAAATTTCATAGTGTTAATATTCAAGAAGAAACTAAACTCAAACACTAACAATATTTATAGTTGTGTGATAGAATTAATCTGGGAGAAGAATTTTTATAGACATGACTGTGAGAATGTAATTGAATCTGCAGCAAGTTCTCACACATAACCTATTGATTGATGGAACTAATTGTATATCTCACTTTCTCTGTTCGAGATTTAACAGACAATACAAAAATTATTTATAACACTTAAGAGGAAAGAAATATATTCATTCTTCATTATCCTTATCCCTTCCTTCAATATAACGTTTGGTTCACTAATTAGTAGAGATCAAAATTTATATGCTCGAAGGAAATGAGGAATAAAAAATACGTGCAATTTGTGGCGTTTGGAACATGGACAGTTACTATATAAGGGTAGATATGTTTGCAATTTAAAATTTGAAATTATTAAGATAATTGAAAGTCCATTCTCATGAAAACACATGATGTTGGTGTGAAAGGTTTACTCACATACTAAATGATGATTCTAAGGTTGAAAGTTCATTCTCACATACTTGAATCTATGAGCTATTATATGAGTTGGATTAAACGAAGGGTGAAATACTCCTTCAAACATGTAAATCCAATTCAAAGACTAAAACAAGTAATTTTGGGAAATAATGCTTAGCACCGAGTAGATATGGAAAGTGAGATAGAGGCCTCTAGTCAATACAAGAGGTCGGGTTCTCTAAATTATTCTCATGAGATAGAAGCTCATTCGCCAATACAATATATCGTGTTCTAGAAGCAATCTCCCTATCCCGTAACTATGTGCCCATATAGGTATTTATCTAGTGAATCCACCTAAAAGCTAATACATTTAGTTCTACCTTAGGCAAGTAGGACACCTTTTTCGGTGTGGGGTTACACAACACCAGATTCCATGTAGCTCACATGGTCTATGTCGGTTAAGGCAACATTCCCTCCATGTGAGTTATGTGCTATGGTTCCTAAAAATGGGTACTTAGTATGACTGGTAGTATGGGATGTCGTTCATACATGGCACAAGTAGACCTTGAAAGTAGCCATGGTGTGTTTCTCTTATTTTTATAAACTATGAACATGAAACATGAACTATGACCAATGACTCCTTAAGAAGATCTACTTAGTATGAGTGAGGGTATGGGACTTCACCCATACATGGCACAAGTAGACTTTGAGAGTGTCGTGTCATAATTTTCCTATCTTTAGAAAAATCACTTTTTGAAATGTTCTAAAGCATAAAACAATTTGAAAAATACTTAGAAAGAGTCGCCACTTAATTTTTTAAAGAAATTAAGAAAACTTACAGTTTTCAAAGATTTAAACAGAAAAAATCATTCGAAAATACCAAGAAGGTTCGGGGTTCAATTTACACTTCGGGAAGGGTTTAAGCATTCGAAGTGCCCGCTAACATGCGGTTGACCTGCGACTTGACTAAAATATATTTGACTATTTTTAGAAAAAATAATGATTTAACATAAAAATAAATTACTTATAATATATTTGATTAAGAAAATAATTAAATAAATGATACATTTTTATTTATTTATTTTTAGAGAAAGGAACCCAAAAATGAAACATTTGAATTAAATTGCATGTGAATAAAATTTTGACACAACTAGATTAGTTAGGATTTACTTGACTTATTTTTAAAAATAATGATTTAAACTCAATTGGTAAATTTAAGCATGAAAACTATTTTTTAATTAATTTACTAACCTTTTTGAGAATATGACTAAGTAAGTTTTTTTTTTTTAATTAATTGAAAAGTATTTTTTTAATTAATTGAAAAGGTTTTGACTAACATTTTTAAAGTTTATTTGAGAAAAACACTTTAACTTAAAAACAATTTTAAAATGAAAAAAATGATTAAGTGCTGAGGCGTTAAAGCATATATTTTAAGAACAAAAGGTTTAACTTAATTAGAAAGTATAATTTGATCATCATATTTGATTAACAAAATAAATAAAAATATTAAAAGTTAACCAAACAAAGAAAATAACTTATCTTTTGGGGGAGTCTAATTAAGTTAATTAATAATTCTAAAGTTAGAGTTAATAAACAACAAACAATAAATAATTATAATTAAATAATTTAAGAGTAACGGAGAGAAGTTGAATTTGGGCCTTTCTTGGGCCAATTTCGTTGCTACTTTTTTGGGGTTTAACCAAAACCAGTTTTTGGTATACAACTTATGTATATCAGTGTATTATCGGCATGTATATCAGCTCTTTTCATGTATATCTTGCTTCCAAACACATGTGTTTCGCCTCAGCCCTGTATTTTACTCCCAATTCGGAATTCATACATTTGTTTTCCATTCCGGACTTGGCAACAAAGGAGATGACTTGAAAAAGCTTTTGGGGCCTAAGTGGCCCGTTTCATATGCAAAGGGGTTGGAGAAGAGTTCAGTGAACTCATCCGATGATGCCATACAGAGGAAACAAAAACAAGAGTTAGCCAGCTATAAATTTTTTGGTGGAGATGAATCGCAACTCCTAAAAATATAAAACTAGAGCTCAACACTATAACAACAAAAATCCAAACAAGCAAGATTATAATAGTCATAATATATATCTCCCTTGGAGCAAAATGATATTACCCACCCGTGGAGTATGCCATTCAATTAGTAACCAAAAGAAAGAAAAAATTTCACATAAAACAAAAAATAAAATAAAATCCCTTAATAACATATCTAAGCACCTGGATACTTATTCTTGAGTATAAGTACAAAATTAGCCATTATAAGAAATATATATATTTATAGATACTTATCACTAAACATCTATGCAAACTAAAACCAAAATATGCACATTAACCCACATATCACAAATATTAGACTAATGGACATGAATATTCAAAACGGAGAAGCTAATCAATGAGGCAGTAAGCACGTGACGAGGGTAGAATAGCCTTATTAGATACAAGGATCCAAGTTAGAAAGGCATTCAATTTTATTTTATTTTTTAAACGAATTATTTGAACTAAAATAGTGAACAACCAGTTGATTCGAAGAACATGGAGACATATATTTATCTTTTCAAACATATATTCCAGGATGCTCTCATTACGATGTAAAGTAGATAGATAAAACATGAATCATATGCGAAATGAGAGGTATTCAACTATATGAACGAGTAGCTAATTTCCAAACTTAAACTGAAATCAATATAAGGTAAAAACCAAATCGAGGCTAGGCAAAACAGATTCTATGAAACGGGTACAACAAATAAACTCAAAACAATAGCAACTCCCATACGAGAAAATCACAAATAACATACAAATACCGACTTTTTTAAATGCCAAAATTGAGACAAAATTGATCCAATGGAGATTCACATACTTAAAAAAGGATCAAACTTATGAAATAAAATGATCGAACTGCTCAATCATAAGGTAAAACAGAGTAATCGGCTAACAATAATATCAAATTAATATCAAAGTAATCACTACATCGAGAATATACAATAATTTATATAAGACGATAAAAGTTTACCTTTTTCGGGGCAGGGACTGGGACGATGAGCTTGACTATGAAGCAACCCCCACTACCACAACAAAGTTTCATTGGAAAATCCTCCGAATTCCAGAAACCAAAAGCCTCGATTCCGATGAAGCTTATTTGAGTCGTTCTTAATATCCAAAATATCTATATTTTTTGAGGTGATATTAGGTGATTTAAAAAAAAGTGTTCCTTTTTTTTTTTATCTTTTTCCCTTTCTCCAGTGAAATAAAGAGGTTTAAATAGATGGGAAAAATTGGGATTCATTTCTTGGGGGGGTGGAAATCGGAAAGGGTAAGGGTAGAATAGGAATTCTAATCGACTCCCCCAAATTCAAAATTTTCTTCCCAAGGATGGGAAGAACTGTTCTTTGTACAAAATTTCAAACGAAATCCCCCTAAAATTCGGATGAAAATATCAAAGGCGGTTGTTGCAGAAGAAGTTGTGGGAGTTGAAGTTTGTTGACGCGTGAGGGAGAAGAAGACGCGTACGGGGTCACTTGCATCGTTCACGCGTTCTGTCCATTCGCGTTGCTGGACTGTTCTGGATCACGTGAGCTGCTGGACTGGCAGATTCGCGTAGAAGAAGAAGGAGATGCGCAGAGGTGGGTCTCTGTCATTGTATTGTTGTTGTATGTGTTGAAATTACAAAGGAAAAAGGGATTGGGTTGGGTCAAGATGGGCTGGGTTAAAGGGGATAAAGAGTGGGCTGGGAATGGGTTATTGTTGCTGGAATTTGCTGGAAATTAAAATGAAATGAGGGAAAACGGACAAAGGAGTTGGGCTGTTGAGAGCGCTTAAAGAATGGAGTGAAATTTGGGCTAAATTTGATCTTAAATTTGGCCCAATCAAGGAGCAAAGTTTGGTTATATTTGGATTTTAAGAAATAAATAAATGGATCTCAAACTTGGCCAATGGGGATTAAGTAGTTAGCCAAATTAAATTTAATTGATGAATTCGGTTAAAACTAAATAAGAGGAATTAGCATAAATTAATTAATGAGCTTCTTAATCTGAAAGAAGTAAAAAAAAATAAAATAAAAAATTATTAACTTAATTATAAACTAATTAATTCAATTACAAAACTAATTAACTCGAAATTATAACTATAACTTAAAGCAAATTAATAAAATATTTAACTAATATGTAAAACCTTTTGTGATGATTTCCAAATATTCATAAAATAGCGTGATTGCAAAAATATACATATTTATTATTAAAAAAATGATTAAATTGTTTTAAAAATAACTTGAAAAGTATTTTGAATTTCGTAAAACTCATTAATTCAAAATTATAACCATCCCTAATATTTAAAATATAAAATCTTTTTTGAGACGATTTTCGAATAATCATAAAATATACTAATTATATACATAATTATGTAAAACATATTTATCATCCAAAAATTATGAAAAGTGACAAAACTATTTAAAAATCTTGCAAACTATATTATTATTTTTTTTGGAATTTTTATAAAACTAGTTATTTTAAATCGTTTGAAATTGGAGAAGCTCGAAATGATTAATTTATATTGTAGAGGGTCAAAATTGAGTGTCAACAACTGTCCCTCGTTTGACTTGGATTGATGAAAGAAATTCGAGGTAAATGAAATTGACAAATCCAGTTTTGACCGAACACATCTTCATCTTTTTGGAAAGGTATTTTGGTACAAGCTTTAGGAATTATGGTCGAACCCCGAAATTGGGTTTCCTACATATCTCAGACTATATGAGAATTCAGGCCACTTGTAGTTCTATACGCTTGATTTGACGCACAAGTTTGAAAGAATTCAAAAACTATCCTGATACCGTATTATGAAGGGACCAAAATGCTCGAGAATAAGAATTAAGAGTGAATGTTGGAACACAGCCAAGTTTTCAACATTGATTCCGCCTACATATCACTCAACTTAGGGAATCAGACTGTTTGTAGTTCGACTCAATCGGTTGAAAAAGGAAATCTATTATGCAAGGTAACCTTGGTTCTAGGGGAGTGACAAGTAAGTCGAGTATGAAAAAAAGGCTTGCAACTTTTTAGCCATGAATGTGGAGCTCTTCACATCCATAAGTAAGAACTTACATGGACATAATTTCCAAAGCTCTTGGTACATTGTCACTCAGATTGGAAATTTGCTTCCGGTAAAGACCAAAAAATTTCGGATGCGAAACTAAAACTGACAAACCTAAAGATAAACCCACATGCCTTCTGATAGGGGTGTGGTTTGATTGTGGTAGAAGTCGTTCATCTGCTCGCGTCCTAAGAGTTTGGCACTCCTCTTTGGACTATATCCCAGTTCGCTGCTAAGAAAAAGTTCCACGTTGTGCTACATCCTCTTTTATGTCGTCCGCACCTGTGGTTTGTTTTGGAGAATTCATCCTTTTAGATGTTCTCGACAAAGACTGAGATAAAACTCGTTAGCACGAAAGTGTAATCCAAATGGAGAGATAGTGTTTTTTACCGTGTTGACACTTAATTTCTCTCCTTGAACATTTGACGTCAGCTTCCTCCAGTTTGACGCAAAGCAAATAAAGCTTGCACTTCATATTTGCAATATAATCTTCAATGTACTGTTTCTTTAATGTCGAAGTAATAAAATAGGTTGATGCAATATGTTGGTAGTTCTCTTGATGTCACTGTAGATGGTTCTCTTAATATTGTTCTTGCAATGACAACGATGCAGCCAATGGTGATGACTTTCCGCGATGCATGAGTTTTCCTGCGATGCATGAAGATAATTCTTCCTTGAAAATTCAGGTGATCCTTCCTTGAGAACCGTAGTTAATGGTGAATTTTCTGCTATGCATGAGTTTTCTCGCGATGTATAAAGATAATGTTTCTTTGAAAAATAAAGGTGATGCCTCCTTGAGAACTGTAGTTGATGGTGATTTTTCTGCGATGCATGAGTTTTCTCGCGATGCATGAATCTTTTTCGCGGTGCATGAATATTTTTCCGCAATGCATGAGTCTTCTCTTGCGATGCATGAATCCACTTTTGTAATGAATGAATCTCTTTTTCGCGATGCATGAATCTTTTCTCGCGATGCATAACTTCTTTCACGCGATGCATGAATTTTTTCCAGTGATGCATAGTTTTTCCTGCGATATGTAATCCTCCTTGCTACTTGATTCAAGCTTGGGATATGTAATCCTCCTTGCTACTTGGTGAGTCCTCAAAGATTCGAGGACGAGTATCTTTACTTAGTAGTTTCTTTTAGTACTACATTTAAGAACTATTCTAAGGGTTGTGTCCCTAAGTTTTAGACCTCAATTGTATTTAGATAGTTAAATGAGACAAAGGTCTAGTCTTTCATTCTCTTTTATGAATGACTTCGATTGTAAAGGAAATTTTTAATTCTGCATTATTCTATGAATTTTATGTTTATGATATGATAAGGGCTTTTATGCGACCCTTTCGGGGTCAAGTACGTCGTGTTACGTCTAGAGGGTACCCCTGGGTCGTGACAAAAACATATGAGCTGAGTATATTTTGGGAGTAGTATTGAGCACCGATATGGGGACGCGAGTTCATAATAACTCAAGTCTCCATAAACCATGTAGCCATCATGGGTAGAAAATGATCATACTGTCACGCCCCGAGCTACCCTCGAGACGCGGACACGGGACCTAAGACCACAAGTGATCCCAAGCTAACCCTGCTGGCATGATCATGAGCATACTAAAGATAATAAACTGATGCGGAAGCTAATTCATAAATAAATCTGAAAAGATGGGGAATACCCATATACTATAACTGAATATATCAAATCTGAGAGTTTAATACAAAAGAAATATCAAACTCAAAACACTAAGCTGAATCTAACTATGTCTGAAATAAGCCTCTAAACTGACTAGAAATGTTGGGACATGCCCCAACTAAGTCCAGCAAAACTGAAACTAAAGACTAAAAGCGATAAAGATAAACATGTCACTAGTCCTCGAAGAATGAGGACTCACCACTGATGCTACTGAACTGAAGATCGAGAATCGATCTAAGCGTGATCTGGATACTGAGAACCTGAACCTACATCACGAGAAGATGTAGCGCACGTATGCGTCAGTACTTGAAAGGTACTGAACATGCAGGATAGAGTAAAGCTGAAAGAACATATAACTGAACAAAGCAATAAAGCAATGAAATCATCTTGACATGATATAGCTACTAAAAATACTGAATACTGAGCTAACTGATGCAATGACCAAATTTATAACATGCTGAGACTGAATACTGACTGTACTGAAATATGGTCAATGCAATAGAGTCTGACTGAACTGTGGGAGCTACTAATAACCGACATAAAACCACATGAGCTAAATATGGAGTCCGATGTATACGCCTCATCGAGAGGACCCAATATACCCTGCCAGAGGTATAGAGGCATGCTGGCGTGATCACTAAACTGATGTTGCCCACAGAGGGGACTTACACCTACGTGGCTCGTAGTTCTGGGACTATATGGGTACGCTGAAACCCTAGTCGAACTCGGTATTATGTTACTCCCAATGAATTAAGTGGTTAGCTAGTTATGACTGAATTTCTGTAAATACTGGATAGCTTGAAACTGAAAATGCAAACTGAGAATGCAACAATTAATCTGATAATGATGCATTCATAAACTGAGGCATGTAAAACTGAATATATTATGACTGAAATACTGAATAGCTTAAAATACAGACATGTAGATACTCATACTTGAAAACTCCTTTTTTAGAAAAACAATACTCTGATCATTGATGACTTGGGAAGTCATACTGCATAAACATTGATGGTATATCTAGATACCATACTATTGATACATTGATGACCTACTCAATTGTCATACTAAGGAACTGAAGGAAACTTGCTGCATTCTTGAACTAGGGTTCTTGACCTTTTTCTCCTCTCTTGCTTCTAATTTTTCTAAGTTTTGATTAATGATTTTGACTAAGGTAACTTCTAATTATGTTCTAGGTTTAAACTGATTAAAACCTCATGATTTAGGGTCTAAACGACGTATCTTAGGGGTTAAACTAAATAGGAAAAAAACCAAAAGACCCCTGAATTAACTGCTGTCGGAGTGATCGACGGAATGGATTGACGGTCCGTCGATTGGGTCCGTAGATCGAGTCTGCCCGATAGGGCTTCACTAAAACGGACATAACTTTTTTACTCAGAGGTTGGAATTTATCAAACTTGGTGGAGTTGGAAAGATAATTCAATTATCTATCTAACCATAGGTCATGGGGCACCTAATTCATTTTGTGTTAAAAGTTATGACCATCTGAAGTTGACCCATCAGAATTTTCAGCTAACTGGCTGCTAACCTTCGATGTACGGTCAGACCTACAGACCGTGGATCGAACGACGGTCCGTGCTGGTCAACCGTAGTTCAAGACTGAAGCTGGGCTTTTGGGGCATCAATCCACGGACACGAACTACGATCCGTGACCTGACCTACGGACCGTAAGTCCGGTCGTGGGTCAACACTTAACCAAATTTTCTGACTGAGTTCTGGGGAAGTTTTCTGTCATGAACCACGGACCTGCAGGACGGACCGTGAGTCCATCTACGGTCCGTGGATGGTGTCTGTGAGTGCCACATGTAACACCAGAAATCTAAAATCTCTATTTTCGGATACGGGGTGTTACACATACTGTTTAGATAATTCCTTAGTGCTTTTTAGCATAGACTAGTGGATCCACTTAGTTAAGGCGTTCTATATGACGGCAAAGCATAAGACATGTAACACCCCGTATCCGAAAATAGAGATTTCAGATTTCTGGTGTTACAGGTGGCACTCACGGACACCATCCACGGACCGTAGATGGACTCACGGTCCGTCCTGCAGGTCCGTGGTTCGTGACAGAAAACTTCCCCAGAACTCAGTCAGAAAATTTGGCTAAGTGTTGACCCACGGCCGGACTTACGGTCCGTAAGTCAGGTCACGGACCGTAGTTCGTGTCCGTGGATCGATGCCCCAAAAGCCCAGCTTCAGTCCCGAACTACGGTTGACCAGCACGGACCGTCATTCGATCCACGGTCCGTAGGTCTGACCGTAGATCGAAGGTTAGCAGCCAGTTAGCTGAAAATTCTGATGGGTCAACTTCAGATGGTCATAAATTTTAGCACAAAATGAATTATGTGTCCCATGACCTATGGTTAGATAGATTAATTGAATTATCTTTCCAACGCCACCGAGTTTGCTAAATTCCGACCTCCGAGTAAAAAGTTATGCTAGTTTTAGTGAAGGCCTGTCGAAGGCTTGACTTACGGACGCAAATCTACGGACCGTAGATTGACCTACGGCCCGTAGGTCCAATCCGTAGGTCACTCCGACAGCAGTTAATTCAGGGGTCCTTTGGTCTTTTCCTATTTCGTTTAACCCCTAAGATACGTCGTTTAGACCCTAAATCATGAGGTTTTAATTAGTTTAAGCCTAGAAACATAACTAGAACTTACCTAAGTCAAATTCATTAATCAAACTTAGAAAATTAGAAGCAAGAAGGAGAAAAAGGTCAAGAACCCTAGTTCAAGAACGCAGCAAGGTTCCATCAGTTCCAGCCCCGAAATCGAAAGATTTCTCCGTGGAATTCGTCACCAGGTATGTGGGATTTCACTAGTGGGTTCCTTTCGCCCATTAGGTCCCTAGAATTCAGTCAGATTCTTGATTCCATGATTATGAACAGACCTAGGTTTCTAGAATTAGCAGATCATCATGAATTAGTTATTTAAATGTTCCAAATCAGATTATCATGTTATTGCTCAGTTTATCGCATGAATTTCAGAACCCTAGCTATGTATTTTCTTTAGTTTCTTGAATTACACATGCTAGGTAGATATTTCAGTATTCAGTTTTACATGCCTCAGTTTATGAATGCATCATTATTAGATTAATTGTTGTATTCTCAATGTTGCATATTCAGTTCGAGCTATCCAGTATTTACAGAAATTCAGTTCATAACTAGTTAACTACTTAATTCATTGGAAGTAGCATATAATACCGAGTTTGGACTAGGGTTCAGCCGTACCCATATATCCAGAACTACGAGCCACGTAGGTGTAAGTCCCCTCTTGTGGCAACATCAGTTTAGTGATCACGCCAGCATGCCTCTATACCTCTAGCAGGGTATATTGGGTCCTCTCGATGGGGCGTATACATCGAACTCCACATTTTAGCTCATGTGGTTTTTATTGTCGGTTATTAGTTGCTTCCCACAGTTCAGTCAAGACTCTATTGCATTGACCATATTTCAGTACATTCAGTATTCAGTCTCAGCATGTTATATAATTTGGTCATTTGCATCAGTTAGCTCAATATTCAGTATTTTCAGTATCTATATCATGTTCAGATTATTTCATTGCTTTATTGCTTTGTTCAGTTATATGTTCTTTTCAGCTTTACTTCCATCCTGCATGCTCAGTACTTCATATTACTTGACGCAAACGTGTGCTACATCTTTTCGTGAAGTAGGTTCAGGGTTCTCAGCATCCAGATCACGGCTTAGATCGGTTTCCGATCTTCAGCTCAGAAATCAATGGTGAGTACTCATTCTCTCGAGGACAGTAGTCCATGAGTTTTCTTTTCAGTATTTAGTCCTTTTTCAGTTTTCCTAGATCTAGTTGGGGCATGTCCCAACATTTCTAATCAGTTTAGAGGCTTATTTCAGACATAGTTAGATTCAACTTAGTGTCTTGAGTTTGATATTTCTTTTTGTATTAAACT
>NW_026019722.1:0-18654 GCF_900185275.1 Solanum verrucosum
TTTTACTTCTAATTAGAGAGGTTCCCATCTAAGCACTCTTGCTCACAAGCAACCTTACCAACACCACTCAAAGTCTCATATGAGCCTACCAAATTGGGATTAAACTCCTCAAACTCACTACACCCTTTTTAAGGTGAGAATTTTAAGCCAAACCAAATCATGGACATCTAGCACACTCAACCTTTCATATCCATCACACAAGGGGATTTTAACAATGGAGAATTACAGTTCTAACCTCTTTCAAAGAGTCTACTCACTCAACATCTCTAGGCATCACTTAAACACTCATCAAATCCTCCAACACATCATAAAACTCATAATGGCCAAGTTAGGTTCTACCAACAACTAAACATAACCTCGCAATCACCTTGCTAGGTAGGCACACTATCACTCCCTTTGGGAGTAAGCCTACTCAAATTCTTCTAAACATCCTTTATAACATAAAGGCTACTATGAAGCATCATTCACACTAAAAGCTAGCATCACAATCTATTACCTCAAATATCACAAGTCACATAGCCATAATTGGCATCACAACCAACCTTTTTCCCTCACTCCTTGTAGCATACACTCTTTTGATAGTCATATCCTAAAGACCGTCGGATAAGATAGAGCTTATAGATCTATGGCACGACTTGGAGAATGAAGAAGTGAAGTTTCCTAAGCATCCAATATAAAAGACTAGTTTCAAGCCCTAGTTGATATCTTTGGTGGTTCTTGAATGGAGGTTCTAGAGAGAAGACTTCTGGAGAGGAGGGGAAAGTAGTTGGGTTTTGTTTTGGGGTCTTGGGTTATAATGAATTAATGAGGTGTTTAATGATATAAAATAGGTTATATAGGTCTATTAAATCAGTATAAAACGACCCTACACTAAGATCATTAAATTAGGAAAACTTACCTTTGGCAGTTTTTGGATAGCTCGCAGGTGTGACCTACGGCCACCACCTACGGGGCGTAGGTCAGTTCACACTCCGTACTGGTGGGGCGTAGATTGACCCTGAAGCTCCTAAGTTGCCCCCTTGACCCACGATTCACTCCCACGGAACGTGGACCATCCTACCGAGCGTAGGTCCCCTCCGTGGGTGACACATTTTTGGCAGAATTTTGGGAACTTGGCAGCCTTGGGGTCTAGACTTAAGGCTCCCCCTCAAGGACCCTTGGTTGGTCTTTGGGGGTGGGGGTGCTACCTTGACGTTTAACCCCTAGAAACCTCCACCTAGGCTCGGGAAGTCAATATACGACATATAACAAAACAACAACCTCAAAAGCTCACATGTCCGCTCTACTTTCACCTATTAGTTTTCGTTAGACTCTAGCTTGGTCTTACTAGTTTCACAGTTGTTGCATCATCTCCCCCTTAGGAACATTCATCCTCGAATGACACTTAAAATACTTTATGGAATTAAAGACTCAAGACTAGCAGCCCATCATGCATGAAACATCAATAATGCACAAATCAAGATTCACTATTCATAATGTGCACTTATTCAAAGGAGGTGACATCAACTCCGATTCAACATGATCAATGCAAATACAAGGAAGTAGGAACTACATCTACAAACTCATTATGCATGAAATGCAACATATCTTATGTTCATAGGAGGAACTACCTTCTCCTAGTCATAACATTGTCCACATACTCTTATGGAGCTCATATGCAATCACTTCTCAAAGAACATTTTCTTCAAGGAGGAATTCTCAACTCCTAACTAAAACATGCTCATATATTCTCCTCATGAAGTTCAATAGGCAACACATACTCATGCACTACAACATGAGGGAAATAATCCACATAAACTCATTTTCTTTCAAAACACTAGTTTTCATAAACATGGATTATATAAGGAAGTCATGGCAACACCTAAGCACATATCAACAACATTGGCAAGGCACCAATCTCCCCCTTAGGAGTGAGCCTATACCAATACTTCCAAACATCACCAATCACATAATCATAGGAGGAACTATCTTTTCAAAACTAAAGCAAGCTCAACACTACACTATGGAGCCAATATGCCCCTTTCATCTAAAGCATAACAAAACATGTTCATCAAATAATCTCATGAAGTCAAATATGACATTTTCATACTAAAATGCATAACAACACGAGGAACATGATTCATACAGCTCATTTTAACATGAATTCATCAAAAGCATGTATAACATAAGGAGTTCATGGAAATTTGTTAAAACACACATGACTCCAAAACATATAGCAAACCCCAAAAGGAACTTTTGGTCTCAAGCTCGAATAGGAATAGAAGAAAAGGATGAGGACATCAGGACTCTCAATCAATATTGCTATCTAAGCACATGATCTCCCCCTTGGGAGTAAGCCCCTCTTTACTAAAACCTCAAATACTACAACTCAAGCCTTACCAATGCTCATTATAACCTTATCGGGCTCTAAACTAATAGGGGGTCTAATAACCATGCATGCAAACCCTACCAAGGTTAACAAGAGTAGCTCTAAGGGACAAAGGAACCATAGGACCATATATCATCCATGACTCCAAATCATAAAATGAGTCAAGCTGAACTTATCATCTTTGAGTTAGAGGAGGAATAGAAGGAAACATAAGGATATTGGGACATCTCATGGCCCTTGGCCTCCCAATTAAGCACCTTTAACTAAAACCCTTACTAAATACCGCTCCTCTATATTCTCATGGAAGCACTTTCTTATTCTTATATTTCTTAACTTGCCGGTCTAAGATCCCAATTATTACTTCTAAATTAGAGAGGTTCCCATCTAAGCACTCTTGCTCACAAGCAACCTTACCAACACCACTCAAAGTCTCATATGAGCCTACCAAATTGGGATTAAACTCCTCAAACTCACTACACCCTTTTTAAGGTGAGAATTTTAAGCCAAACCAAATCATGGACATCTAGCACACTCAACCTTTCATATCCATCACACAAGGGGATTTAACAATGGAGAATTACAGTTCTAACCTCTTTCAAAGAGTCTACTCACTCAACATCTCTAGGCATCACTTAAACACTCATCAAATCCTCCAACACATCATAAAACTCATAATGGCCAAGTTAGGTTCTACCAACAACTAAACATAACCTCGCAATCACCTTGCTAGGTAGGCACACTATCACTCCCTTTGGGAGTAAGCCTACTCAAATTCTTCTAAACATCCTTTATAACATAAAGGCTACTATGAAGCATCATTCACACTAAAAGCTAGCATCACAATCTATTACCTCAAATATCACAAGTCACATAGCCATAATTGGCATCACAACCAACCTTTTTCCCTCACTCCTTGTAGCATACACTCTTTTGATAGTCATATCCTAAAGACCGTCGGATAAGATAGAGCTTATAGATCTATGGCACGACTTGGAGAATGAAGAAGTGAAGTTTCCTAAGCATCCAATATAAAAGACTAGTTTCAAGCCCTAGTTGATATCTTTGGTGGTTCTTGAATGGAGGTTCTAGAGAGAAGACTTCTGGAGAGGAGGGGAAAGTAGTTGGGTTTTGTTTTGGGGTCTTGGGTTATAATGAATTAATGAGGTGTTTAATGATATAAAATAGGTTATATAGGTCTATTAAATCAGTATAAAACGACCCTACACTAAGATCATTAAATTAGGAAAACTTACCTTTGGCAGTTTTTGGATAGCTCGCAGGTGTGACCTACGGCCACCACCTACGGGGCGTAGGTCAGTTCACACTCCGTACTGGTGGGGCGTAGATTGACCCTGAAGCTCCTAAGTTGCCCCCTTGACCCACGATTCACTCCCACGGAACGTGGACCATCCTACCGAGCGTAGGTCCCCTCCGTGGGTGACACATTTTTGGCAGAATTTTGGGAACTTGGCAGCCTTGGGGTCTAGACTTAAGGCTCCCCCTCAAGGACCCTTGGTTGGTCTTTGGGGGGGGGTGCTACCTTGACGTTTAACCCCTAGAAACCTCCACCTAGGCTCGGGAAGTCAATATACGACATATAACAAAACAACAACCTCAAAAGCTCACATGTCCGCTCTACTTTCACCTATTAGTTTTCGTTAGACTCTAGCTTGGTCTTACTAGTTTCACAGTTGTTGCATCATCTCCCCCTTAGGAACATTCATCCTCGAATGACACTTAAAATACTTTATGGAATTAAAGACTCAAGACTAGCAGCCCATCATGCATGAAACATCAATAATGCACAAATCAAGATTCACTATTCATAATGTGCACTTATTCAAAGGAGGTGACATCAACTCCGATTCAACATGATCAATGCAAATACAAGGAAGTAGAACTACATCTACAAACTCATTATGCATGAAATGCAAATATCTTATGTTCATAGGAGGAACTACCTTCTCCTAGTCATAACATTGTCCACATACTCTTATGGAGCTCATATGCAATCACTTCTCAAAGAACATTTTCTTCAAGGAGGAATTCTCAACTCCTAACTAAAACATGCTCATATATTCTCCTCATGAAGTTCAATAGGCAACACATACTCAATGCACTACAACATGAGGGAAATAATCCACATAAACTCATTTTCTTTCAAAACACTAGTTTTCATAAACATGGATTATATAAGGAAGTCATGGCAACACCTAAGCACATATCAACAACATTGGCAAGGCACCAATCTCCCCCTTAGGAGTGAGCCTATACCAATACTTCCAAACATCACCAATCACATAATCATAGGAGGAACTATCTTTTCAAAACTAAAGCAAGCTCAACACTACACTATGGAGCCAATATGCCCCTTTCATCTAAAGCATAACAAAACATGTTCATCAAATAATCTCATGAAGTCAAATATGACATTTTCATACTAAAATGCATAACAACACGAGGAACATGATTCATACAGCTCATTTTAACATGAATTCATCAAAAGCATGTATAACATAAGGAGTTCATGGAAATTTGTTAAAACACACATGACTCCAAAACATATAGCAAACCCCAAAAGGAACTTTTGGTCTCAAGCTCGAATAGGAATAGAAGAAAAGGATGAGGACATCAGGACTCTCAATCAATATTGCTATCTAAGCACATGATCTCCCCCTTGGGAGTAAGCCCCTCTTTACTAAAACCTCAAATACTACAACTCAAGCCTTACCAATGCTCATTATAACCTTATCGGGCTCTAAACTATAGGGGTCTAATAACCATGCATGCAAACCCTACCAAGGTTAACAAGAGTAGCTCTAAGGGACAAAGGAACCATAGGACGCATATATCATCCATGACTCCAAATCATAAAATGAGTCAAGCTGAACTTATCATCTTTGAGTTAGAGGAGGAATAGAAGGAAACATAAGGATATTGGGACATCTCATCGGCCCTTGGCCTCCCAATTAAGCACCTTTAACTAAAACCCTTACTAAATACCGCTCCTCTATATTCTCATGGAAGCACTTTCTTATTCTTATATTTCTTAACTTGCCGGTCTAAGATCCCAATTATTACTTCTAAATTAGAGAGGTTCCCATCTAAGCACTCTTGCTCACAAGCAACCTTACCAACACCACTCAAAGTCTCATATGAGCCTACCAAATTGGGATTAAACTCCTCAAACTCACTACACCCTTTTTAAGGTGAGAATTTTAAGCCAAACCAAATCATGGACATCTAGCACACTCAACCTTTCATATCCATCACACAAGGGGATTTAACAATGGAGAATTACAGTTCTAACCTCTTTCAAAGAGTCTACTCACTCAACATCTCTAGGCATCACTTAAACACTCATCAAATCCTCCAACACATCATAAAACTCATAATGGCCAAGTTAGGTTCTACCAACAACTAAACATAACCTCGCAATCACCTTGCTAGGTAGGCACACTATCACTCCCTTTGGGAGTAAGCCTACTCAAATTCTTCTAAACATCCTTTATAACATAAAGGCTACTATGAAGCATCATTCACACTAAAAGCTAGCATCACAATCTATTACCTCAAATATCACAAGTCACATAGCCATAATTGGCATCACAACCAACCTTTTTCCCTCACTCCTTGTAGCATACACTCTTTTGATAGTCATATCCTAAAGACCGTCGGATAAGATAGAGCTTATAGATCTATGGCACGACTTGGAGAATGAAGAAGTGAAGTTTCCTAAGCATCCAATATAAAAGACTAGTTTCAAGCCCTAGTTGATATCTTTGGTGGTTCTTAATGGAGGTTCTAGAGAGAAGACTTCTGGAGAGGAGGGGAAAGTAGTTGGGTTTTGTTTTGGGGTCTTGGGTTATAATGAATTAATGAGGTGTTTAATGATATAAAATAGGTTATATAGGTCTATTAAATCAGTATAAAACGACCCTACACTAAGATCATTAAATTAGGAAAACTTACCTTTGGCAGTTTTTGGATAGCTCGCAGGTGTGACCTACGGCCACCACCTACGGGGCGTAGGTCAGTTCACACTCCGTACTGGTGGGGCGTAGATTGACCCTGAAGCTCCTAAGTTGCCCCCTTGACCCACGATTCACTCCCACGGAACGTGGACCATCCTACCGAGCGTAGGTCCCCTCCGTGGGTGACACATTTTTGGCAGAATTTTGGGAACTTGGCAGCCTTGGGGTCTAGACTTAAGGCTCCCCCTCAAGGACCCTTGGTTGGTCTTTGGGGGGGGGTGCTACCTTGACGTTTAACCCCTAGAAACCTCCACCTAGGCTCGGGAAGTCAATATACGACATATAACAAAACAACAACCTCAAAAGCTCACATGTCCGCTCTACTTTCACCTATTAGTTTTCGTTAGACTCTAGCTTGGTCTTACTAGTTTCACAGTTGTTGCATCATCTCCCCCTTAGGAACATTCATCCTCGAATGACACTTAAAATACTTTATGGAATTAAAGACTCAAGACTAGCAGCCCATCATGCATGAAACATCAATAATGCACAAATCAAGATTCACTATTCATAATGTGCACTTATTCAAAGGAGGTGACATCAACTCCGATTCAACATGATCAATGCAAATACAAGGAAGTAGGAACTACATCTACAAACTCATTATGCATGAATGCAACATATCTTATGTTCATAGGAGGAACTACCTTCTCCTAGTCATAACATTGTCCACATACTCTTATGGAGCTCATATGCAATCACTTCTCAAAGAACATTTTCTTCAAGGAGGAATTCTCAACTCCTAACTAAAACATGCTCATATATTCTCCTCATGAAGTTCAATAGGCAACACATACTCAATGCACTACAACATGAGGGAAATAATCCACATAAACTCATTTTCTTTCAAAACACTAGTTTTCATAAACATGGATTATATAAGGAAGTCATGGCAACACCTAAGCACATATCAACAACATTGGCAAGGCACCAATCTCCCCCTTAGGAGTGAGCCTATACCAATACTTCCAAACATCACCAATCACATAATCATAGGAGGAACTATCTTTTCAAAACTAAAGCAAGCTCAACACTACACTATGGAGCCAATATGCCCCTTTCATCTAAAGCATAACAAAACATGTTCATCAAATAATCTCATGAAGTCAAATATGACATTTTCATACTAAAATGCATAACAACACGAGGAACATGATTCATACAGCTCATTTTAACATGAATTCATCAAAAGCATGTATAACATAAGGAGTTCATGGAAATTTGTTAAAACACACATGACTCCAAAACATATAGCAAACCCCAAAAGGAACTTTTGGTCTCAAGCTCGAATAGGAATAGAAGAAAAGGATGAGGACATCAGGACTCTCAATCAATATTGCTATCTAAGCACATGATCTCCCCCTTGGGAGTAAGCCCCTCTTTACTAAAACCTCAAATACTACAACTCAAGCCTTACCAATGCTCATTATAACCTTATCGGGCTCTAAAACTAATAGGGGGTCTAATAACCATGCATGCAAACCCTACCAAGGTTAACAAGAGTAGCTCTAAGGGACAAAGGAACCATAGGACACATATATCATCCATGACTCCAAATCATAAAATGAGTCAAGCTGAACTTATCATCTTTGAGTTAGAGGAGGAATAGAAGGAAACATAAGGATATTGGGACATCTCATGGCCCTTGGCCTCCCAATTAAGCACCTTTAACTAAAACCCTTACTAAATACCGCTCCTCTATATTCTCATGGAAGCACTTTCTTATTCTTATATTTCTTAACTTGCCGGTCTAAGATCCCAATTATTACTTCTAAATTAGAGAGGTTCCCATCTAAGCACTCTTGCTCACAAGCAACCTTACCAACACCACTCAAAGTCTCATATGAGCCTACCAAATTGGGATTAAACTCCTCAAACTCACTACACCCTTTTTAAGGTGAGAATTTTAAGCCAAACCAAATCATGGACATCTAGCACACTCAACCTTTCATATCCATCACACAAGGGGATTTAACAATGGAGAATTACAGTTCTAACCTCTTTCAAAGAGTCTACTCACTCAACATCTCTAGGCATCACTTAAACACTCATCAAATCCTCCAACACATCATAAAACTCATAATGGCCAAGTTAGGTTCTACCAACAACTAAACATAACCTCGCAATCACCTTGCTAGGTAGGCACACTATCACTCCCTTTGGGAGTAAGCCTACTCAAATTCTTCTAAACATCCTTTATAACATAAAGGCTACTATGAAGCATCATTCACACTAAAAGCTAGCATCACAATCTATTACCTCAAATATCACAAGTCACATAGCCATAATTGGCATCACAACCAACCTTTTTCCCTCACTCCTTGTAGCATACACTCTTTTGATAGTCATATCCTAAAGACCGTCGGATAAGATAGAGCTTATAGATCTATGGCACGACTTGGAGAATGAAGAAGTGAAGTTTCCTAAGCATCCAATATAAAAGACTAGTTTCAAGCCCTAGTTGATATCTTTGGTGGTTCTTGAATGGAGGTTCTAGAGAGAAGACTTCTGGAGAGGAGGGGAAAGTAGTTGGGTTTTGTTTTGGGGTCTTGGGTTATAATGAATTAATGAGGTGTTTAATGATATAAAATAGGTTATATAGGTCTATTAAATCAGTATAAAACGACCCTACACTAAGATCATTAAATTAGGAAAACTTACCTTTGGCAGTTTTTGGATAGCTCGCAGGTGTGACCTACGGCCACCACCTACGGGGCGTAGGTCAGTTCACACTCCGTACTGGTGGGGCGTAGATTGACCCTGAAGCTCCTAAGTTGCCCCCTTGACCCACGATTCACTCCCACGGAACGTGGACCATCCTACCGAGCGTAGGTCCCCTCCGTGGGTGACACATTTTTGGCAGAATTTTGGGAACTTGGCAGCCTTGGGGTCTAGACTTAAGGCTCCCCCTCAAGGACCCTTGGTTGGTCTTTGGGGGGGGGTGCTACCTTGACGTTTAACCCCTAGAAACCTCCACCTAGGCTCGGGAAGTCAATATACGACATATAACAAAACAACAACCTCAAAAGCTCACATGTCCGCTCTACTTTCACCTATTAGTTTTCGTTAGACTCTAGCTTGGTCTTACTAGTTTCACAGTTGTTGCATCATCTCCCCCTTAGGAACATTCATCCTCGAATGACACTTAAAATACTTTATGGAATTAAAGACTCAAGACTAGCAGCCCATCATGCATGAAACATCAATAATGCACAAATCAAGATTCACTATTCATAATGTGCACTTATTCAAAGGAGGTGACATCAACTCCGATTCAACATGATCAATGCAAATACAAGGAAGTAGGAACTACATCTACAAACTCATTATGCATGAAATGCAACATATCTTATGTTCATAGGAGGAACTACCTTCTCCTAGTCATAACATTGTCCACATACTCTTATGGAGCTCATATGCAATCACTTCTCAAAGAACATTTTCTTCAAGGAGGAATTCTCAACTCCTAACTAAAACATGCTCATATATTCTCCTCATGAAGTTCAATAGGCAACACATACTCAATGCACTACAACATGAGGGAAATAATCCACATAAACTCATTTTCTTTCAAAACACTAGTTTTCATAAACATGGATTATATAAGGAAGTCATGGCAACACCTAAGCACATATCAACAACATTGGCAAGGCACGCAATCTCCCCCTTAGGAGTGAGCCTATACCAATACTTCCAAACATCACCAATCACATAATCATAGGAGGAACTATCTTTTCAAAACTAAAGCAAGCTCAACACTACACTATGGAGCCAATATGCCCCTTTCATCTAAAGCATAACAAAACATGTTCATCAAATAATCTCATGAAGTCAAATATGACATTTTCATACTAAAATGCATAACAACACGAGGAACATGATTCATACAGCTCATTTTAACATGAATTCATCAAAAGCATGTATAACATAAGGAGTTCATGGAAATTTGTTAAAACACACATGACTCCAAAACATATAGCAAACCCCAAAAGGAACTTTTGGTCTCAAGCTCGAATAGGAATAGAAGAAAAGGATGAGGACATCAGGACTCTCAATCAATATTGCTATCTAAGCACATGATCTCCCCCTTGGGAGTAAGCCCCTCTTTACTAAAACCTCAAATACTACAACTCAAGCCTTACCAATGCTCATTATAACCTTATCGGGCTCTAAAACTAATAGGGGGTCTAATAACCATGCATGCAAACCCTACCAAGGTTAACAAGAGTAGCTCTAAGGGACAAAGGAACCATAGGACACATATATCATCCATGACTCCAAATCATAAAATGAGTCAAGCTGAACTTATCATCTTTGAGTTAGAGGAGGAATAGAAGGAAACATAAGGATATTGGGACATCTCATTGGCCCTTGGCCTCCCAATTAAGCACCTTTAACTAAAACCCTTACTAAATACCGCTCCTCTATATTCTCATGGAAGCACTTTCTTATTCTTATATTTCTTAACTTGCCGGTCTAAGATCCCAATTATTACTTCTAAATTAGAGAGGTTCCCATCTAAGCACTCTTGCTCACAAGCAACCTTACCAACACCACTCAAAGTCTCATATGAGCCTACCAAATTGGGATTAAACTCCTCAAACTCACTACACCCTTTTTAAGGTGAGAATTTTAAGCCAAACCAAATCATGGACATCTAGCACACTCAACCTTTCATATCCATCACACAAGGGGATTTTAACAATGGAGAATTACAGTTCTAACCTCTTTCAAAGAGTCTACTCACTCAACATCTCTAGGCATCACTTAAACACTCATCAAATCCTCCAACACATCATAAAACTCATAATGGCCAAGTTAGGTTCTACCAACAACTAAACATAACCTCGCAATCACCTTGCTAGGTAGGCACACTATCACTCCCTTTGGGAGTAAGCCTACTCAAATTCTTCTAAACATCCTTTATAACATAAAGGCTACTATGAAGCATCATTCACACTAAAAGCTAGCATCACAATCTATTACCTCAAATATCACAAGTCACATAGCCATAATTGGCATCACAACCAACCTTTTTCCCTCACTCCTTGTAGCATACACTCTTTTGATAGTCATATCCTAAAGACCGTCGGATAAGATAGAGCTTATAGATCTATGGCACGACTTGGAGAATGAAGAAGTGAAGTTTCCTAAGCATCCAATATAAAAGACTAGTTTCAAGCCCTAGTTGATATCTTTGGTGGTTCTTGAATGGAGGTTCTAGAGAGAAGACTTCTGGAGAGGAGGGGAAAGTAGTTGGGTTTTGTTTTGGGGTCTTGGGTTATAATGAATTAATGAGGTGTTTAATGATATAAAATAGGTTATATAGGTCTATTAAATCAGTATAAAACGACCCTACACTAAGATCATTAAATTAGGAAAACTTACCTTTGGCAGTTTTTGGATAGCTCGCAGGTGTGACCTACGGCCACCACCTACGGGGCGTAGGTCAGTTCACACTCCGTACTGGTGGGGCGTAGATTGACCCTGAAGCTCCTAAGTTGCCCCCTTGACCCACGATTCACTCCCACGGAACGTGGACCATCCTACCGAGCGTAGGTCCCCTCCGTGGGTGACACATTTTTGGCAGAATTTTGGGAACTTGGCAGCCTTGGGGTCTAGACTTAAGGCTCCCCCTCAAGGACCCTTGGTTGGTCTTTGGGGTGGGGGGTGCTACCTTGACGTTTAACCCCTAGAAACCTCCACCTAGGCTCGGGAAGTCAATATACGACATATAACAAAACAACAACCTCAAAAGCTCACATGTCCGCTCTACTTTCACCTATTAGTTTTCGTTAGACTCTAGCTTGGTCTTACTAGTTTCACAGTTGTTGCATCATCTCCCCCTTAGGAACATTCATCCTCGAATGACACTTAAAATACTTTATGGAATTAAAGACTCAAGACTAGCAGCCCATCATGCATGAAACATCAATAATGCACAAATCAAGATTCACTATTCATAATGTGCACTTATTCAAAGGAGGTGACATCAACTCCGATTCAACATGATCAATGCAAATACAAGGAAGTAGGAACTACATCTACAAACTCATTATGCATGAAATGCAACATATCTTATGTTCATAGGAGGAACTACCTTCTCCTAGTCATAACATTGTCCACATACTCTTATGGAGCTCATATGCAATCACTTCTCAAAGAACATTTTCTTCAAGGAGGAATTCTCAACTCCTAACTAAAACATGCTCATATATTCTCCTCATGAAGTTCAATAGGCAACACATACTCAATGCACTACAACATGAGGGAAATAATCCACATAAACTCATTTTCTTTCAAAACACTAGTTTTCATAAACATGGATTATATAAGGAAGTCATGGCAACACCTAAGCACATATCAACAACATTGGCAAGGCACGCAATCTCCCCCTTAGGAGTGAGCCTATACCAATACTTCCAAACATCACCAATCACATAATCATAGGAGGAACTATCTTTTCAAAACTAAAGCAAGCTCAACACTACACTATGGAGCCAATATGCCCCTTTCATCTAAAGCATAACAAAACATGTTCATCAAATAATCTCATGAAGTCAAATATGACATTTTCATACTAAAATGCATAACAACACGAGGAACATGATTCATACAGCTCATTTTAACATGAATTCATCAAAAGCATGTATAACATAAGGAGTTCATGGAAATTTGTTAAAACACACATGACTCCAAAACATATAGCAAACCCCAAAAGGAACTTTTGGTCTCAAGCTCGAATAGGAATAGAAGAAAAGGATGAGGACATCAGGACTCTCAATCAATATTGCTATCTAAGCACATGATCTCCCCCTTGGGAGTAAGCCCCTCTTTACTAAAACCTCAAATACTACAACTCAAGCCTTACCAATGCTCATTATAACCTTATCGGGCTCTAAAACTAATAGGGGGTCTAATAACCATGCATGCAAACCCTACCAAGGTTAACAAGAGTAGCTCTAAGGGACAAAGGAACCATAGGACACATATATCATCCATGACTCCAAATCATAAAATGAGTCAAGCTGAACTTATCATCTTTGAGTTAGAGGAGGAATAGAAGGAAACATAAGGATATTGGGACATCTCATTGGCCCTTGGCCTCCCAATTAAGCACCTTTAACTAAAACCCTTACTAAATACCGCTCCTCTATATTCTCATGGAAGCACTTTCTTATTCTTATATTTCTTAACTTGCCGGTCTAAGATCCCAATTATTACTTCTAAATTAGAGAGGTTCCCATCTAAGCACTCTTGCTCACAAGCAACCTTACCAACACCACTCAAAGTCTCATATGAGCCTACCAAATTGGGATTAAACTCCTCAAACTCACTACACCCTTTTTAAGGTGAGAATTTTAAGCCAAACCAAATCATGGACATCTAGCACACTCAACCTTTCATATCCATCACACAAGGGGATTTTAACAATGGAGAATTACAGTTCTAACCTCTTTCAAAGAGTCTACTCACTCAACATCTCTAGGCATCACTTAAACACTCATCAAATCCTCCAACACATCATAAAACTCATAATGGCCAAGTTAGGTTCTACCAACAACTAAACATAACCTCGCAATCACCTTGCTAGGTAGGCACACTATCACTCCCTTTGGGAGTAAGCCTACTCAAATTCTTCTAAACATCCTTTATAACATAAAGGCTACTATGAAGCATCATTCACACTAAAAGCTAGCATCACAATCTATTACCTCAAATATCACAAGTCACATAGCCATAATTGGCATCACAACCAACCTTTTTCCCTCACTCCTTGTAGCATACACTCTTTTGATAGTCATATCCTAAAGACCGTCGGATAAGATAGAGCTTATAGATCTATGGCACGACTTGGAGAATGAAGAAGTGAAGTTTCCTAAGCATCCAATATAAAAGACTAGTTTCAAGCCCTAGTTGATATCTTTGGTGGTTCTTGAATGGAGGTTCTAGAGAGAAGACTTCTGGAGAGGAGGGGAAAGTAGTTGGGTTTTGTTTTGGGGTCTTGGGTTATAATGAATTAATGAGGTGTTTAATGATATAAAATAGGTTATATAGGTCTATTAAATCAGTATAAAACGACCCTACACTAAGATCATTAAATTAGGAAAACTTACCTTTGGCAGTTTTTGGATAGCTCGCAGGTGTGACCTACGGCCACCACCTACGGGGCGTAGGTCAGTTCACACTCCGTACTGGTGGGGCGTAGATTGACCCTGAAGCTCCTAAGTTGCCCCCTTGACCCACGATTCACTCCCACGGAACGTGGACCATCCTACCGAGCGTAGGTCCCCTCCGTGGGTGACACATTTTTGGCAGAATTTTGGGAACTTGGCAGCCTTGGGGTCTAGACTTAAGGCTCCCCCTCAAGGACCCTTGGTTGGTCTTTGGGGTGGGGGTGCTACCTTGACGTTTAACCCCTAGAAACCTCCACCTAGGCTCGGGAAGTCAATATACGACATATAACAAAACAACAACCTCAAAAGCTCACATGTCCGCTCTACTTTCACCTATTAGTTTTCGTTAGACTCTAGCTTGGTCTTACTAGTTTCACAGTTGTTGCATCATCTCCCCCTTAGGAACATTCATCCTCGAATGACACTTAAAATACTTTATGGAATTAAAGACTCAAGACTAGCAGCCCATCATGCATGAAACATCAATAATGCACAAATCAAGATTCACTATTCATAATGTGCACTTATTCAAAGGAGGTGACATCAACTCCGATTCAACATGATCAATGCAAATACAAGGAAGTAGGAACTACATCTACAAACTCATTATGCATGAAATGCAACATATCTTATGTTCATAGGAGGAACTACCTTCTCCTAGTCATAACATTGTCCACATACTCTTATGGAGCTCATATGCAATCACTTCTCAAAGAACATTTTCTTCAAGGAGGAATTCTCAACTCCTAACTAAAACATGCTCATATATTCTCCTCATGAAGTTCAATAGGCAACACATACTCAATGCACTACAACATGAGGGAAATAATCCACATAAACTCATTTTCTTTCAAAACACTAGTTTTCATAAACATGGATTATATAAGGAAGTCATGGCAACACCTAAGCACATATCAACAACATTGGCAAGGCACGCAATCTCCCCCTTAGGAGTGAGCCTATACCAATACTTCCAAACATCACCAATCACATAATCATAGGAGGAACTATCTTTTCAAAACTAAAGCAAGCTCAACACTACACTATGGAGCCAATATGCCCCTTTCATCTAAAGCATAACAAAACATGTTCATCAAATAATCTCATGAAGTCAAATATGACATTTTCATACTAAAATGCATAACAACACGAGGAACATGATTCATACAGCTCATTTTAACATGAATTCATCAAAAGCATGTATAACATAAGGAGTTCATGGAAATTTGTTAAAACACACATGACTCCAAAACATATAGCAAACCCCAAAAGGAACTTTTGGTCTCAAGCTCGAATAGGAATAGAAGAAAAGGATGAGGACATCAGGACTCTCAATCAATATTGCTATCTAAGCACATGATCTCCCCCTTGGGAGTAAGCCCCTCTTTACTAAAACCTCAAATACTACAACTCAAGCCTTACCAATGCTCATTATAACCTTATCGGGCTCTAAAACTAATAGGGGGTCTAATAACCATGCATGCAAACCCTACCAAGGTTAACAAGAGTAGCTCTAAGGGACAAAGGAACCATAGGACGCATATATCATCCATGACTCCAAATCATAAAATGAGTCAAGCTGAACTTATCATCTTTGAGTTAGAGGAGGAATAGAAGGAAACATAAGGATATTGGGACATCTCATTGGCCCTTGGCCTCCCAATTAAGCACCTTTAACTAAAACCCTTACTAAATACCGCTCCTCTATATTCTCATGGAAGCATTTCTTATTCTTATATTTCTTAACTTGCCGGTCTAAGATCCCAATTATTACTTCTAAATTAGAGAGGTTCCCATCTAAGCACTCTTGCTCACAAGCAACCTTACCAACACCACTCAAAGTCTCATATGAGCCTACCAAATTGGGATTAAACTCCTCAAACTCACTACACCCTTTTTAAGGTGAGAATTTTAAGCCAAACCAAATCATGGACATCTAGCACACTCAACCTTTCATATCCATCACACAAGGGGATTTTAACAATGGAGAATTACAGTTCTAACCTCTTTCAAAGAGTCTACTCACTCAACATCTCTAGGCATCACTTAAACACTCATCAAATCCTCCAACACATCATAAAACTCATAATGGCCAAGTTAGGTTCTACCAACAACTAAACATAACCTCGCAATCACCTTGCTAGGTAGGCACACTATCACTCCCTTTGGGAGTAAGCCTACTCAAATTCTTCTAAACATCCTTTATAACATAAAGGCTACTATGAAGCATCATTCACACTAAAAGCTAGCATCACAATCTATTACCTCAAATATCACAAGTCACATAGCCATAATTGGCATCACAACCAACCTTTTTCCCTCACTCCTTGTAGCATACACTCTTTTGATAGTCATATCCTAAAGACCGTCGGATAAGATAGAGCTTATAGATCTATGGCACGACTTGGAGAATGAAGAAGTGAAGTTTCCTAAGCATCCAATATAAAAGACTAGTTTCAAGCCCTAGTTGATATCTTTGGTGGTTCTTGAATGGAGGTTCTAGAGAGAAGACTTCTGGAGAGGAGGGGAAAGTAGTTGGGTTTTGTTTTGGGGTCTTGGGTTATAATGAATTAATGAGGTGTTTAATGATATAAAATAGGTTATATAGGTCTATTAAATCAGTATAAAACGACCCTACACTAAGATCATTAAATTAGGAAAACTTACCTTTGGCAGTTTTTGGATAGCTCGCAGGTGTGACCTACGGCCACCACCTACGGGGCGTAGGTCAGTTCACACTCCGTACTGGTGGGGCGTAGATTGACCCTGAAGCTCCTAAGTTGCCCCCTTGACCCACGATTCACTCCCACGGAACGTGGACCATCCTACCGAGCGTAGGTCCCCTCCGTGGGTGACACATTTTTGGCAGAATTTTGGGAACTTGGCAGCCTTGGGGTCTAGACTTAAGGCTCCCCCTCAAGGACCCTTGGTTGGTCTTTGGGGTGGGGGTGCTACCTTGACGTTTAACCCCTAGAAACCTCCACCTAGGCTCGGGAAGTCAATATACGACATATAACAAAACAACAACCTCAAAAGCTCACATGTCCGCTCTACTTTCACCTATTAGTTTTCGTTAGACTCTAGCTTGGTCTTACTAGTTTCACAGTTGTTGCATCATCTCCCCCTTAGGAACATTCATCCTCGAATGACACTTAAAATACTTTATGGAATTAAAGACTCAAGACTAGCAGCCCATCATGCATGAAACATCAATAATGCACAAATCAAGATTCACTATTCATAATGTGCACTTATTCAAAGGAGGTGACATCAACTCCGATTCAACATGATCAATGCAAATACAAGGAAGTAGGAACTACATCTACAAACTCATTATGCATGAAATGCAACATATCTTATGTTCATAGGAGGAACTACCTTCTCCTAGTCATAACATTGTCCACATACTCTTATGGAGCTCATATGCAATCACTTCTCAAAGAACATTTTCTTCAAGGAGGAATTCTCAACTCCTAACTAAAACATGCTCATATATTCTCCTCATGAAGTTCAATAGGCAACACATACTCAATGCACTACAACATGAGGGAAATAATCCACATAACTCATTTTCTTTCAAAACACTAGTTTTCATAAACATGGATTATATAAGGAAGTCATGGCAACACCTAAGCACATATCAACAACATTGGCAAGGCACGCAATCTCCCCCTTAGGAGTGAGCCTATACCAATACTTCCAAACATCACCAATCACATAATCATAGGAGGAACTATCTTTTCAAAACTAAAGCAAGCTCAACACTACACTATGGAGCCAATATGCCCCTTTCATCTAAAGCATAACAAAACATGTTCATCAAATAATCTCATGAAGTCAAATATGACATTTTCATACTAAAATGCATAACAACACGAGGAACATGATTCATACAGCTCATTTTAACATGAATTCATCAAAAGCATGTATAACATAAGGAGTTCATGGAAATTTGTTAAAACACACATGACTCCAAAACATATAGCAAACCCCAAAAGGAACTTTTGGTCTCAAGCTCGAATAGGAATAGAAGAAAAGGATGAGGACATCAGGACTCTCAATCAATATTGCTATC
>NW_026019723.1:0-1436 GCF_900185275.1 Solanum verrucosum
CCTAGCAAGGTGATTGCGAGGTTATGTTTAGTTGTTGGTAGAACCTAACTTGGCCATTATGAGTTTTATGATGTGTTGGAGGATTTGATGAGTGTTTAAGTGATGCCTAGAGATGTTGAGTGAGTAGACTCTTTGAAAGAGGTTAGAACTGTAATTCTCCATTGTTAAAATCCCCTTGTGTGATGGATATGAAAGGTTGAGTGTGCTAGATGTCCATGATTTGGTTTGGCTTAAAATTCTCACCTTAAAAAGGGTGTAGTGAGTTTGAGGAGTTTAATCCCAATTTGGTAGGCTCATATGAGACTTTGAGTGGTGTTGGTAAGGTTGCTTGTGAGCAAGAGTGCTTAGATGGGAACCTCTCTAATTTAGAAGTAATAATTGGGATCTTAGACCGGCAAGTTAAGAAATATAAGAATAAGAAAGTGCTTCCATGAGAATATAGAGGAGCGGTATTTAGTAATGGGTTTTAGTTAAAGGTGCTTAATTGGGAGGCCAAGGGCCATGAGATGTCCCAATATCCTTATGTTTCCTTCTATTCCTCCTCTAACTCAAAGATGATAAGTTCAGCTTGACTCATTTTATGATTTGGAGTCATGGATGATATATGTGTCCTATGGTTCCTTTGTCCCTTAGAGCTACTCTTGTTAACCTTGGTAGGGTTTGCATGCATGGTTATTAGACCCCCTATTAGTTTTAGAGCCCGATAAGGTTATAATGAGCATTGGTAAGGCTTGAGTTGTAGTATTTGAGGTTTTAGTAAAGAGGGGCTTACTCCCAAGGGGGAGATCATGTGCTTAGATAGCAATATTGATTGAGAGTCCTGATGTCCTCATCCTTTTCTTCTATTCCTATTCGAGCTTGAGACCAAAAGTTCCTTTTGGGGTTTGCTATATGTTTTGGAGTCATGTGTGTTTTAACAAATTTCCATGAACTCCTTATGTTATACATGCTTTTGATGAATTCATGTTAAAATGAGCTGTATGAATCATGTTCCTCGTGTTGTTATGCATTTTAGTATGAAAATGTCATATTTGACTTCATGAGATTATTTGATGAACATGTTTTGTTATGCTTTAGATGAAAGGGGCATATTGGCTCCATAGTGTAGTGTTGAGCTTGCTTTAGTTTTGAAAAGATAGTTCCTCCTATGATTATGTGATTGGTGATGTTTGGAAGTATTGGTATAGGCTCACTCCTAAGGGGGAGATTGCGTGCCTTGCCAATGTTGTTGATATGTGCTTAGGTGTTGCCATGACTTCCTTATATAATCCATGTTTATGAAAACTAGTGTTTTGAAAGAAAATGAGTTTATGTGGATTATTTCCCTCATGTTGTAGTGCATTGAGTATGTGTTGCCTATTGAACTTCATGAGGAGAATATATGAGCATGTTTTAGTTAGGAGTTGAGAATTCCTCCTTGAAGAAAATGTTCTTTG